>NC_057947.1:7899290-7996790 GCF_018555375.3 Anguilla rostrata
GGTTGTTCAATAATGATTTCGATTTTCAATGATAATGCATTTACAATTTTGCATTTTTTCAATTTCACATAACCTATAGCCTTATTATTTGTTTGATTTTCCACTAATATAATTTCTCCAAAAAGTCTTCAACACTTGTTGCTCATTATTTCCCGGGTTTTCAATAAATGATTTCCCATATTTATTAATTAGCATTTTTTAATTTTGTATTATTTTAATTTTTGACATAGCTATATCCTTAGTATTTTTCTAATTTTCCACTGCACTATTTTTCCAAAATTCAAACCATGTTCTCATTTATTTCACCGGGTTTTTCAATTAATATTTCCCATCATTGAAATTAATGTTCATTTTAATTTGCATTATTTTCACATTTTGGACATAAGCTAGCCTTATGTATTTTTCAAATTTCCAATCAAATTTTTCCAAAATTCTCAATAATTGTTTCATGCCCTATTATTTCATCGGTTAGTTCATAAAATTTTCCCATTGCATATTTTATGCATTTTAACAAAGTTGCATTATTTTCAACATTTTGGAATAACTTGCCTTATGTATTTTTATGATTTTCATTAAATTATTTCTTCCAAAATCTTCAAACACATTGTTATTTTCTTTTTTCTTGTAATAAAGGATTCATTATATGTTTTATTTTATTTCTTATTGTTCTGAATTTTAATCTAAATTTTTTCCGTTTCAATAAGTGATTTCATTGATCACAATTAACATTTTTATTCATTATTTTCACATTTTGAATAAGTATAGCCTATGATCTATTTTCCATTTTTCAAATCTTCAACTTGCTCATTATTTCACTGGGCATAAGCCCATGCTTGGATAATGATTCATTTTAAAATTTCATATTTTCACATTTGACTCTATTTATGATTTTGATTTCATACATATTTTCTTCCAAAAAATTTACATTGTTATTTATTTCACCGTTTTCAATAATTTGCTAGCTATATTAATTATTTTTATTATCATATTTCACATTTGCAAACCATGTTGTATTTTTCGTTTTCATAATATTTTTCCAAAATTTCAATACATTGTGCAATTTATTGTACGTTGTTCAATAAATGATTTCCATGCTGAATTATATTCATTTTTAAATTTGCATTATTTCACTTTGGAATAAGCTATAGCCTATGATTTTTTGATTTTCACAATATATTTTCCAATTTCAACACATTGTCTATTTTTTCCGGTTGTTCAATAAATATTTCCATGATCAAACAATTAATTGCATTTTTAAATTTGCATTATTTCACATTTTGACTAAGCTATAGCCTTATGTATTTTCTGATTTTCCACTGACATATATTTTTCCAAAAAAGTCTTCAAACCATGTTGCTCATTTATTTCACGGGTTGTTCAATAAAGATGTTTCCATGATTGAATAATTAATGCATTTTTTAAATTTAGCATTATTTCACATTTTGGACATAAGCCTATAGCCTATTATTTTTGATTTTATGACATATATTTCTTCCAAATCTTCAACATGTTCTATTTATTTCCGGTTGTTCAATAAAGTGATTCCCATCTCTTATTAAGATTGCATTTTATTTATGCATTTTTCAATTTGGACATAAGCCTTAGCCTTTGTATTTTTCTATTTTCACGATATTTTCCAAAAATTTCAAAACATTGTTTCATTATTCACGGGTTGTCAATAAGGTCCATATCAAATAATAATTGCATTTTTAATTGATTTTTCCATTCTGCTAACTTATGATTTATTTTCCAATATTTCAAAAGTCTCAAACACATTGTTTATTATTTCACCGGGTTTTCAATAAGATGATTTCCATGATTGCCAATAATTAATTGCATTTTTAATTTGCATTATTTTCACATTTTGGACATAACCTATGCCTTATGTTTTTTATTTTCCACTGACATTTTCAAAAAAGTCTCAAAACATGTTGCTCATTTATTCACGGGTTGTTCAATAAAGTATTCCCATGCATTGGAATTAATGAATGCATTTAAATTTAGCATTATTTTCACATTTTGGACATAGCCTAAGCCTTATGTATTTCTGATTTTCCACTGACATATTTTCTTCCAAAAAGTCTTCAACACATTGTTGCTCATTATTTCACGGGTTGTTCAATAAAGATGATTCCATTGATCAAATAATTAATTGCATTTAATTTTTGCATATTTCACATTTTGGACATAAGCCTATAGCCTTATGTATTTTTATTTTCCACTGACAATATTTTCCAAAAAGTCTTCAAAACATTGTTGCTCATTATTTCACGGGTTGTTCAATAAAGTGATTTCCCATGATGGAATAATGAATTGCATTTTAATTTATGCATTATTTCACATTTTGGACATAAGCTATAGCCTTATGTATTTTCTGATTTCCACTGACATATATTTCTCCAAAAGTTTCAACACATTGTCTCATTATTTCACCGGGTTTTCAATAAGAGATTCATTGATCCAATCAATATTGCATTTAATTTTTGCATATTTCACATTTGGACAAAGCCTTAGCCTTATGTTTTCTGTTTTCATGACATATTTTTCCAAAAAGTCTTCAAACACATTGTTGCCTTATTTCACGGGTTGTTCATAAAGATGATTTCCCATCTGGAATTAATGAATGGTTGTTCAATAAAGATGATTTCCCATGCATTGGAATTAATAATTGCATTTTTAAAAATTTAGCATTATTTTCACATTTGGACATAACCTATAGCCTTATGTATTTTCTGATTTTCCACTGACATATATTTCTTCCAAAAAAGTCTTCAAACACATGTTGCTCATTTATTTCACTGGGGTTGTTCAATAAGGTGATTTCCCATGCCATTGGAATTAATGAATTGCATTTTTAAAGATTTAGCATTATTTTCACATTTTGGACATAAGCCTATAGCCTTATGTATTTTTCTGATTTCCACTGACATATATTTTTCCAAAAAAGTCTTCAAACACATTGTTGCTCATTTATTTCACCGGGTTGTTCAATAAAGATGATTTCCATGCATTGAATTCAATTAATTGCATTTTTAATTTATTGCATTTTTTTCACATTTTGGACATAAGCCTATAGCCTTATGTATTTTTCTGATTTTCACTGACATATTTTCTTCCAAAAAAGTCTTCAAACACATTGTTACTCATTTATTTCACGGGGTTGTTCAAAAAAGATGATTTCCCTATTGATCAAATGAATTGCATTTTTAAATTTATTGCATTATTTTCACATTTTGGACATAAGCCTATAGCCTTATGTATTTTTCTGATTTTCCACTGACAATTTTCTTCCAAAAAGTCTTCAAACACATTGTTGCTCATTTATTTCACTGTGGTTGTTCAATAAAGTGATTTCCATGCATTGGAATTAATGAATTGCATTTTTAAATTTAGCATTATTTTCACATTTTGGACATAAGCCTATAGCCTTATGTATTTTTCTGATTTTCCACTGACATATATTTCTTCCAAAAAAGTCTTCAAACACATTGTTGCTCATTTATTTCACCGGGGTTGTTCAATAAAGATGATTTCCCATGCATTGGAATTAATGAATTGCATTTTTAAAAATTTAGCATTATTTTCACATTTTGGACATAAGCCTATAGCCTTATGTATTTTTCTGATTTTCCACTGACATATATTTCTTCCAAAAAAGTCTTCAAACACATTGTTGCTCATTTATTTCACCGTGGTTGTTCAATAAAGGTGATTTCCATGTTTGAATTAATAATTGCATTTTTAATTTTTGCATTATTTTCACATTTTGGACATAAGCCTATAGCCTTATGTATTTTTCTGATTTTCCACTGACATATATTTCTTCCAAAAAAGTCTTCAAACACATTGTTGCTCATTTATTTCACTGTGGCTGTTCATTAAATATGATTTCCCATGCGTTGGAATTAATGAATTGTATTTTTAAATTTTTTCCATTATTTTCACATTTTGGACTAGCCTTATGTATTTTTCTGATTTTCCACTGACATATATTTCTTCCAAAAAAGTCTTCAAACACATTGTTGCTCATTTATTTCATCGGGGTTATTCAATAAAGATGATTTCCCATGATGCAATTAATTAATTGCATTTTTAAATTTTTTGCATTATTTTCACATTTTGGACATAAGCCTATAGCCTTATGTATTTTTCTGATTTTCCACTGACATATATTTCTTCCAAAAAAGTCTTCAAACACATTGTTGCTCATTTATTTCACCGGGGTTGTTCAATAAAGATGATTTCTCATGCGTTGGAATCAATTAATTGCATTTTATAATTTATTGCATTATTTTCACATTTGGACATAAGCCTATAGCCTTATGTATTTTTCTGATTTTCCACTGACATATTTTCTCCAAAAAGTCTTCAAACACATTGTTGCTCATTTATTTCACTGTGGTTGTTCAATAAAGATGATTTCCCATGCATTGGAATTAATGATTGCATTTTTAAAATTTAGCATTATTTTCACATTTTGGACATAAGCCTATAGCCTTATGTATTTTTCTGATTTTCTGATTTTCCACTGACATATATTTCTTCCAAAAAAGTCTTCAAAACACATTGTTACTCATTTATTTCACCGTGGTTGTTCAATAAAGATGATTTCCATGCATTCAAATTAATGAATTGCATTTTTTAATTTATTGCATTATTTTCACATTTTGGACATAAGCCTATATAGCCTTATGTATTTTTCTGATTTTCCACTGACATATATTTCTTCCAAAAAGTCTTCAAACACATTGTTGCTCATTTATTTCACCGGGGTTGTTCAATAAAGATGATTTCCTATGATGCCAAATCATTAATTGCATTTTTACATTTTTTTGCATTATTTTCACATTTTGGACATAAGCCTATAGCCTTATGTATTTTTCTGATTTTCCACTGACAATTATTTTTCACAAGAAAAGTCTTCAAACACATTGTTGCTCATTTATTTCACCGTGGTTGTTCAATAAAGATGATTTCCCATGCATTGGAATTAATGAATTGCATTTTTAAAAATTTAGCATTATTTTCACATTTTGGACATAAGCCTATAGCCTTATGTATTTTTCTGATTTTCCACTGACATATATTTCTTCCAAAAAAGTCTTCAAACACATTGTTGCTCATTTATTTCACCGGGGTTGTTCAATAAAGATGATTTCCTATTGATCCAAATCAATTAATTGCATTTTTTAATTTATTGCATTATTTTCACATTTTGGACATAAGCCTATAGCCTTATGTATTTTTCTGATTTTCCACTGACACTGATTTTTCCAAAAAAGTCTTCAAACACATTGTTTGCTCATTTATTTCACCGGTGGTTGTTCAATAAAGATGATTTCCCATGCATCTGGAATCAATTAATTGCATTTTTAATTTATTGCATTATTTTCACATTTTGGACATAAGCCTATAGCCTTATGTATTTTTCTGATTTTCCACTGACATATATTTCTTCCAAAAAAGTCTTCAAACACATTGTTGCTCATTTATTTCACCGGGGTTGTTCAATAAAGATGATTTCCATGCATCCGAAATCAATTAATTGCATTTTTAATTTATGCATTATTTTCACATTTTGGACATAAGCCTATAGCCTTATGTATTTTTCTGATTTTCCACTGACACTGATTTTCTCCAGAAAAGTCTTCAAACACATTGTTGCTCATTTATTTCACTGGGTTGTTCAATAAATGATTTCATGTGAATATTAATTGCATTTTTAATTTGCATTATTCACATTTGGACATAAGCCTATAGCTTATGTATTTTTATTCCACTGACAATTTCTCCAAAAGTCTTCAACATGTGCTCTTTATTTCACGGTGTCATAAGTGATTCATTGAAAATAATTGCATTTTTAATTGCATATTCACATTGACATAGCCTATAGCCTTAGTATTTCTGATTTCCTGACATATTTTTCAAAAATCTTCAACCTTGTTCTCATTATTTCACCGGTTGTTCATAATGATTTCCATGATTGATAATATTGCTTTAAATTGATTATTTTCACTTTGGACTAAGCTTGCCTTATGTATTTCTGATTTCCTGACATATTTTTCAAAAGTCTTCAAACACATTGTTCTCATTTATTTCACGGTGTCAATAAAGTGATTTCCAGCTATTAATTGCATTTTAATTGATTATTTCACTTTGGCATAAGCCTATAGCCTATGTATTTCTGATTTCCATGACATATTTTCCAAAAAGTTTCAAACACATGTCTCATTATTTCACGGGTTGTTCAAAGTGATTTCCGATTGGATAATAATTGCATTTTAATTTAGCATTTTCACATTTGGACATAAGCCATAGCTAGTATTTTCTGATTATGACATTTTCTTCCAAAATTCAAACATTGTGTCTTTTCCGGGTTCAAAGAATTCCAGATCAATATAATGATTTATTTGATTTTTTCACTTTGGACAAGCTTGCATTTTAATTTTGCATTATTTTCACATTTTGGACATAAGCCTATAGCCTTATGTATTTTTCTGATTTTCCACTGACATATATTTCTTCCAAAAAAGTCTTCAAACACATTGTTGCTCATTTATTTCACCGGGGTTGTTCAATAAAGATGATTTCCTATTGATCCAAATCAATTAATTGCATTTTTACTTTTTGCATTATTTTCACATTTTGGACATAAGCCTATAGCCTTATGTATTTTTCTAATTTTCCACTGACACAGATTTTTATCCAGAAAAGTCTTCAAACACATTGTTGCTCATTTATTTCATTGTGGTTGTTCAATAAAGGTGATTTCCCATGCATTGGAATTAATGAATTGCATTTTTAAAAATTTAGCATTATTTTCACATTTTGGACATAAGCCTATAGCCTTATGTATTTTTCTGATTTTCCACTGACATATATTTCTTCCAAAAAAGTCTTCAAACATATTGTTACTCATTTATTTCACCGGGGTTGTTCAATAAAGATGATTTCCTATTGATCCAAATCAATTAATTGCATTTTTACTTTTTTTGCATTATTTTCACATTTTGGACATAAGCCTATTATGAGAACAAATGAAAAGAAATCATACACTGCAGTTCCAGATGAATTTAGTAATGTTTAACTCATGAAAAACACGTTTTTAACGTACAAAAATGCCACTCACGCATACAAAGCCCTGTCTGTAAGTCATTCATTCACATTCTGGTTAATTATAGGCCTGCATACAGTACATTAACAGGCCAAACATATGTGTGGATAGGTTTGTAAAAGTCAAGATTGATTGAATAGGCCTCAAGTTTTTATCTGCATGTATGTATTTAGCTCCCCAGCCTTTCTGTTCTTGCAACATGCTATGCCAAATGTGGCATAAACAACAATGTCACTTGGCTAATGGTTAAACATTACAAACGGTGACATTAAATGTGCTTATGTAGGATGCTAGGTTAATGGACGTAAGTCATGATGTCACCAATGTCACGGAACAGTCCAGATCAACTTGAGGGAAGTTAGTCCCCTTGGCTGCTGTCACAATGGCAGTAAATATCTCTCATATTAAAAGTGGGCTGTGCAGCTATGCCATGATAGTTAATAGTACTTAGCTGACCTGGGTCAAGTACTTATTTGTTTTGGATTCAAATACTTTTCTGTGCTCTATTGATTGCCAGGTGTAATTGAGCCTGCCCGTATGACCAGAAGGTCGGGTTTGCACTTTTTGAGAGTATTTAATTGGTTCCAATACACCAGACAACATCAGTAAAGAGTAGAAAAGCATTTGAATCCAAAACAAATACGTATTTGACCCAAGTCTGGTACTTAGCAATGAAAATGCCCTTCAAACTTTCTTACCTACATTTGACTCAAATGACAACCTTAAGTCTTTCTAGGATTGTTCATCCACTGGACTCAGGTGATATCCCAGACTGCACCACTTGTGCTTCTGTCTAAAAAACCTCATGGCTTTCCCCCCTAATACCAGAGCTATAACTCATGTTGTACTTTCTGATGTATTGTAATATGCTACTAAAAGGAGCAGGTAATGTTTTATGAAGGAAACTACGACATATGTACGATGTTAGCCATTTTCTTGGTGAGGTCTTTGGCTATGTCACATTTGGCATGACGTTGCATGAGATTGTGACGTGTCACATTTGCTTATGTTTGATATATGAAGCCATTGTGTCACATTTACAAAGGCATTATATATTCTGCGTGCTTTTATGAGAAACAGTATGTTTAAAGTGTAACCATTTATTATTAGTCTGGAAACCCTTGATCTATAGGCTATTACATGCAGCCATTTTTGACATGGTTGTTAACACATGTCAGTTACAGACAACATTGAGATTATGCAGGGAAAACAAAAAAGCAGGGAAAGCACTCAAGCAGTTTATTTTAATATAATTCAGTACTGACAGAGAACTACTTCCAATTAAAGGGGATAATGAATATATAGATTTGTTATATTATTAGCTATGCCATTGCTGTTGTTAGTAATTAATGAGTTAACAATCCACTGAAAGTATCAATGTTACACAATAGCAATGGAAACACAAGTTTTTCCACTTCGATATAACGATTTTGTAATCATGTGCAGGAAATGCCAAGATAATTTAAACGTTTCCTCTAGCTCAATCACAGAATGCACTTCATGAAATTAGGGAATGTACTGTATGATTTTCTAGCCTTACAATCACACGCTCAAATTACAACCATTAACACTTTGCTTTCTGCGGGTTGCATGGATTCTCCGGCGACGACCTGAAACCACTTCCCGAAACGGTCAAAAGAGGGAACCGTTTCACAGCGAAAGCGGAGGCCTCCGGTACCGCCTGCTCCAGGGCCACCGTTAGGGGTTTGTGAACAATTCCTTTTCCATACGGTCACGCTAGCCTCGCTCACACGCTGGACCGCATCTCCACAGCAGTCACAGCGGTCTTAAAGTACCCGAACGAAAGCGTGGCTAGCGTAAAAACCTTTTTTCAAACACACAGCGATATTATTTTCGGGTTATTGGATTTCGTATTTTCACGGGAATTAAATTACTTTGCCAGCTCTCTAAAAAAAAAAAAAAAAGAGGAAAAAGATACCAAGGCCGGCCACTAGATGGCAGTCCTGCCACGGCGTTGGGGCGGGTCTCTAACAGGAAGCTCCAGCGAGCCGCGGCGGCGAGCCCGGGCCTCTCTTTAGCCTGCAGGCGCGTTTCCATAGGGCGCCTGACTCAGCCCAGAGCCGCTATCTACATGCAGCCCCCCCCCCCCCCCTTGCCGGCTTTCACCTAAATCTGTCACACAGATTTGACACAGCGTCATTCCCGCCGCACTCCGAGATGACACGTATATAATGTGGAATATCGTGCGCGTTTACAGCCTGGCTCTCCCTCAGAGCGCATGCTGTATTTATTTATTTAACTCATCATTTATTTATTTATTTATTTGTTGTGCAAATTAATTGAAATGCAGTGTTAATTGTGAGTAAATATGTGCATATGTAATTGAAGGAAATTTTGGAGTATGTCGGTGACCCGGTCACCTTTTTAATTATGCTTTCAGAAGATCTGTACGATGCTGTAAATGGATTAGGTCTGAATCATATAGTGCTGGTATTGTACACATGATTTATTTATTTTCACATTTGATTCCCTGCAGGCAATATAACTGCAAAGCATAATTGCGTAGTTCATATCTTAATGTGTATAAATTGATAATAACTTCAAAAACATATTCCAAAAATGTCAGAATACAAATTTTTACTTATTGATTATGTGCAAATTCAAAGCGTACTGAACATTGATTTTAATATCTGCAATCGCATATTAACATGACTTGCAGTGCATAAAAACTGCTAGGCTTAAATCAGCTGGTATAAACGACGTGCTCGTTTCCTGTGTCAAGACTAATTCTGTTTGTAATCTTGTTTCTAATTACAATTGTGAGCACAGCCAAGACCAAGCTCTACTTAAGTATGTAGGTACACAAACACACAGGCACACTCGCACACACACATGCGCTCTCACATACACACACACACACACACAGACAGAGACACATATACTGCAGGCTTCAGTCTATGTTGTGAACTGAGCAGCGATTCTCAGTCACTGGGTTACATGCTAGTGCACAACATTAACATTCTGTGACTCCCCAGCACTTAATCTGTGCCAGTTTACCATGACTACAGTCTGTGCAGTGCCCCTATCAGGAGGGGTGCTCACTCGCACTCCTCTTTCATTTCCTGTTCAAACATGTATATATTTGCAAATGCTACAGCATGTACTTTATTATTTTTTTAAATAAAGATATGAGAATTTCAAAAGAAATTGTCTTTAGTGGAGTAGTGGATTTCTTTCTTTTTTTCCTTCTAAAATATCACCAGTGTCTCCCCTTAAAAGTAACATGAGCCCCTAACGTAGTAAAAATAACTAAATCAGCGCAGATGAGAAGCGTCGTGTGTTTGTATTCGCCTGATTGCGCCCGATCGACTGGTCAGGAAGGTGCCTGGGCTCCACAGGAAGGGGAGGAGCCTGCCGTTATTGGCTTTGCCATTATTCAGGCGCGTCCGTCTCCGCGCCGGAGCAATAAACTGGCAGCCTGTTGTTTCTCTCATTGACAGCTAAATTATTTCCAGAGACGTTCGCCGTAACGATTGGCTAATATTTTTCCGATAAATGAAAGGTCTGCGTCCGTTCAGGCTTATCTCGGCTGTCCCCCGTTGGTGAGATATGTCACTAAACTGCTTTCGGCTGCCGTTCCAAGCACACTGAAACTTCACTCTGATGACTGGGGTGTGACAGCTTTGTGTCTCAAACCCGGTTTATTCTGAAGTTCACCCTGGAACCAGCCTCCTCCAAGAGTCTGTAGTACCTGGGCAGCCCTGCTGGCCCGTGTGGTCAATGAGCAGGGTTCGATTGTAGTTCCGTTCCTAGCTGGCGTGTGGCTTCCCCTCATTCCGAACCACACATTTAATCACGCAAACAGTGCACCTAAACCGGCAAAACAACCACACGCACCGCAATACGCGTAATCGTTAGCCTCAAAAAACCAGACCGCTCTTCTTTTTTTCTTTTTTTTTTTTTCCCCCTCCTTCCTCCTCATAATGTCCCCATTTGTTCCCCACCGGAGCGAGCTCCCCCAAGAACATTTAAATCTCACGCATCCCTTCCCAAATTCAAATCAGTGGAAATCAGTCCCTTTGGGAACCCGGGGTTCTGTGGCGAGAGGGAGAACGGCGGTTGGAACTGAGGGGCGAGCGGTTACGGAAGCCTGGCGGGATCGTCCCCTTCCGCAGGTAATGAGTCTGATTAATTCCTGACCTTTCGCAACTTAGCACTGTTCTTTTTTACATATTCCCTTTTTTTTTCCTGCCTCAAGTTAATAAGGCACGTTTCCCCCCCCCAGCCCTCCTCTCTCAAGCCCCTGCGCAGTCTGGAAACCCAGGACGGAGGCACAGATATCACTCTGCACTGTGGACCGGGGGACATTTTACCCTCATTTTGTGTTGGAGGGATTGTCCTTGTGACCACATGTGTAGTAAATAATTGCTTGTTTGTGATAACACGGTATCGGTTTTATGTATCTCTAGTTTTGTGTGTGCAGTGTGTGCTTTATTTGTGGTTTGAACATATTATGCCACTCTGTCAAGATAATTTCAGATTAATTAATATATTAGGCTATATATTTTATATTATATGCTTATAGCAAATCGCTACATCTCTGATTTAAATAAATTAGCAAATAGCTAAAGCTCTGATTTAAATCAATGTATTATTATTATTATTATTAGTATTAGCAGTAGCGGTAACTAGTGGCAGTAGCAGATGTAACACGTTGGATAGAACTGTATCTTCACTGTAACTGAAACCTGGCAGGGATCTCCCCTGTCAGTGGAGCGTATTTCACTGCGAGGGCCCCTGCAAATACAAACTCCAGCGGCTGCATCAGAAGCTGCCACTATCAGCCCTTCTGCACAGCGGACGCTACGCTGTGCTTAAACACACACTGTGAGCGCCGGAGTACCTGCGGGGGGGGGGGTGCGCTTTAACTGCAAGCCTCCTTAGGCAGGTACTCAGTGCAGAAACCCACCCACTATCGGAGTATGAAGATAGGGCCTTTGACTAGCAAACAAATAAAGTGCTGCAATGAGGAAAAGTGTCAAAACTCAATATTTACAGGGCGATTTTTAGTCCTGATACAGCAATTTGTTGAGAACTTTGGATTTAAATTTAAGTGGCCTAAATGTTGTTTATTTTCATGCTCGGTATTGCACAGTATTAAAAATGTGCAAGTGAAAACACAGTTTTTATCTGATAGTACGGCAACAGCTTCTACAGTGATGCGACTCTCACTCTGTACCAGTTTAAGACTGAACCCAACTGTTGTTTTTTTTCACCCAACCGCCAAATGGCTCAATAAAACATCAAGAAAAGCCAATTATGTCAGTTTTGTTACTGTATGCGTAGTTGAGCACGTACTGTATTTTGGTAACATTTTTTATAAATTTAATGTTGAAATGTTATGAAACTTTAAACAGATTGATGATGATCGCTTTTGTTTGTACTTTTTTGTAATTTTTGAGACTGCTCATCTAAGCAGGGTGTTAATGAAGAAAAATGATCTTACTGCAGGTTCCAGCTAAATTCTCACCCTGCTGACCATGTTAATCTACCAGCATGACCATCACATTACCAGCTTGACTAAGCTGGTCTGTCCCCTCAGCTCTGTTTTCCTTATCATCTTGACCAAGCTGGTATACCAGCTTGACCAGCATAGAACCAGCACTGACCAGATTGGACCCGCAATAGACCAGCATTCACCAGCTTGGAACTTATGCTGTCTGGGTTCTTATCTAGCCAGTGTTTCTCGGTTCTGTGATCCATTGTTGCTCCTATGATATGCATTTTAATATGTCTGTCAATGATGACCTCGCAAGTCCGGATAAGAGCGTCTGCCAAAAAAGAATAATAAAAAATAATACAATTCTGCACTTATTGGATATTGCTGTTTCTTGGCTAGTCCACATTCACAAATCAAAATCCCACTGACATTGGAGTTTTATAAGCTTCAGTGCAGAAAAAGTTACTCAAAATATATGATAACGACACTCAAAAAACAGGCATTTCTGAGAGAGGTCAGGTGGGCATGTGACTGAAAATTGGGATGGCTAAAATAGTTTTCTTTAATTTGTAAAATGTCTTGGACCTTTCCTGTTAATGGCAAAAACAAAGCAAACAAAAGGGAAAAAAAACGTTAAACTTGATCTTAAGGATCCGTATGCAGCCAATCCCTTTCGACTTTATTAGAACAGAATAGAACAGAAGGTGGGTTTTTTGAGTTAGTGTTGGTGTTCTTTGGGGTTGGGGAAGAAATGCCTCTCTCTCTATCTCTCTCTCTCTCTCTCCTCTCCTCTCCAGGCCACCATATTCTTTACAAAATGTCAGGCTTGCATATGGAATCCATATTAAAGCATACGTTTCCCAGTTATTGATGGTGGTAATCATGCTAAACAGGAAGAAGAAAACGCACGCTGGGCGAACAGATCATTTATGGATGATTATAACGCAGCCATCTCTACAGCGTCTAATTCTTACTTTTCCACGTGCATTCCACCAATCGATAACGGCTTATCTCTGAGCGATCCGCCGTATTAAATCATACGCACTCGGTGCGGTGCGGACGGACCGCGCGCATCACGGCCGTCGCCGATTGGCTGGGCCGCCTGAAAGCGGGCGAATGTCATTTCTCCCTTTGTTGTTTAATTTATCTTATTTTCAAAGTGCGGGTGGGTGGGCCTGCTGTGAGAGTCAGGCATTGATGTGGCTATAGTTAGTCCCCACCCCTCCTACTGCCGTCTGGAGGACCTCCACCCATGCGCCCCCCCGCCCCCTTCTCTCTGCGCTCAAGAGCTATGGCTAAACGGAGTCGTTTGGGTCAAAGCCTTTGGTGAAAAGGTATTTTCTTTTTGTTTTTCCCAGAACACAGAGCCAGAGTTTGAGCGATATATTAAGAGCGCAATTAGAGGCAAACCGGAAATTTCTGTCCGTATGCTGTTAATATGCTCCGTGTTTGATTCCTGAGCCGAGAGTTGATACTGAGACACGACCTCGTGTAACTAGCAGGAGTGTGTGTGTGTGGGGGGGGGGGGGGGGTATGGGGCTAAGGATTGAGGGGAGTAATTATGTCTTTCAAATACCTTTTAGATGTGACTACAGGTGCTCGTACACTCTTGTGGTAGGCTATGTGTCCTGCTTTCAAAATGCAATAAAAGAGATTCAGGACCAGAACGATGTACACAAGGATAACACGCACAGCAATGCTAGCCCTGATTCTGCAGAAGATAAAAGTTTAAGCATCATAACATGTTATGTAAAAGAAATGGAGCAGGCTAAAGACAAGGAAAAGCCTTAATTGCTCAAGGTGTTTTTCATTAAGGTGGGTTTTGAGGAAAGGCCTTAATATGGACACCGGGAGAGGAGAGTTAAGAACCCGTTGTGTTCATTTGCCTTATGGATCGCTGTATAGAGACAGAAGGAGAATGAGAAAGGACTTGATTCAGCTCAGCGGATCGCTGAGTAGAGCGCTTGCATAGCTTGGGCCCAGTCATTCCGATAATCGTCCTCTCAGTAACCGGACGACTCCGCCGGGCGGAATTCGACTGAGCCAATCGGAGTGGGAGAGAAGGGCCTCGGGTCCCCCGGCGACGCGGTCTCTGTGGCAGGGGTGCGCCGGTCTTATCCCAAAAAGGGCCGGTGCGGGTTTTTGTGTTAGCCCGACGCTGAGACAGCTGATGGTGCTCCTCGAGCTCCTGACTGAAGGCCGTTGGCTGGAGCAGGCGTCTCGGCGCGGGACTAAAGCAGAGACCCCGCCCCCGCGCTGGGCCCTTCGCAGATAAGGCCAGACACCCCCTGCTGTCCGTGAAGTAAGTGTAATAAAGTGCGGCGTGCCCTAACGCGGCTGCCTCTGCGGCTGAACGAACGCCGCCCCCCCTCCTCGCGCACAGCGGTGTTCGGGCACTTAACGCCAGCGAAGGACTCCTGCACTTACACAAACGGCGTCAGCGCCAACGTCGGCTTCAGCATCAGCATTCCTGGCGTTCAGGAAAAAAAAAAAGAGGACCACTAATTTATATCCGTGTATCTTTCTTGGAATCGACAGAGCATTATTGAAAGCATGAGATAATTTTATCTTCAGACATAGGAGCGTCCTAATACTCAGGTGGCATTGTATGAATTCAAGAGAAAATACTATAGGATTAATAATATACTCAGCTGGAAAAACATCATATACATATACAGACACAAACTTACACAAAAATATGAATGATAAAAAGCACACGCTGGTCCTATTCTTTGGTTTTATTGCTTTTACTGTCTAGGGCTTCAGGGCTACCTTTTGGAAAATAAGGTACTGCTCACGTTTTAGTGGACAAGCCGTTAAATGTGCAAAAAGGGGGGACTATGTAGAAAAAGGGCTGCAATTCCTCATTGGATCTTTTCATATAGGTGTGAACCCCTTCAAATTAAGGCAGACAGTCTGCACTTTAACCTCATATTTGTTGTTTCATTTCAAATCAAGCGTGTTGGAGTACAGAGCCAAAACAACAAAAAGTGTGTCCCTGTCCCAATACTTTTGCATTTGACTTGTAGGCTACATAGTGATAGATATGTGAACACATGTTGAACAAAATACTGGGATGGACTTTTACTTTCTGAACCTGGATTTTTCACCTCTGATAATTTTATCAATAATTAAAATCTTGTATGAGTATTGTCAATGTTAACCTCATACAATTCTTGGGGAAGAATATTAAACATCAAAGAATATGATTCATCAAATAGCCTCAGAGAACCTTCTGGAAATGCAGACATGCATGTGTTAAGTGTCTGAATGGTGAGTGTGGATAGGCTGAATAGTGAGTATCCAAACGATGTATGGACCAAACAATGGTACGATTTGCGTTTCATCATAAACTATGCGGGCGCTCGAGTTCTTATTTGCCGTGCATTGAAAGAGCGATTGATTTGTAACATCTCTATGAAACACGTTTCATTGATTGTAGATCTTCGAGACGCTTTGTCGTTTTGGATAAATGCTACGTGGAAACAGAACAGCTCTCCATATTGCAACAAAGTATTTAGAATTCTCCCTGACTGCCTCATTATTTATTTTACTCATAACAATATGCCATTGTTACCCAGGTAGTGTAGCTGATGTCGTTCTTTGTGTTTGGCTGTGTGGTTTATACACTCAATATCGTGGGGGTAGATTACTGAGATTACTGTTGTTAATACCATCGACTGAAAAATTTGTCACGTACTGCATATTTTCTCTTTAATAAGGTGACCACACATCACAATTAGATCATTAGACACTCGTCAACTTTAAGATGACATCTGATGATCTTTTTAAATATGATATTAAGAAATAAAATATGATGACAGGCCCTTTGCTATTATTGATAATTGGTTTTAAAAAAGGTGATTCGCAGTATTAATAGCTGACTAACTTCCCACTGTTCTCTGGATAACTTTGGCTTTCTTTTACACATGAGAGTGCCTGCACAGCATTCCCTAAAGAATCAGTGTGCTGCCCTTTCTCAGAGCTGTCTGAAATTCTGGCACATGGACTTGCGCACCCCAGTTCAGTATTGATTGCTTATCTGCTGTTTTCTTGTTATGCTGCACAAAGGGTAAAAATCTGACAGATTATATTATGTAGATATACCGGTGCATCGGTGTGGGCCCCTGAGGGTTTGTCTGTGCGCACTTTAATTTCACTCCTTTCCCGAGTTTTTACATTTTGTGCGGTTCGGTCACCTTTCGGTCTTTCTTCCGGCTTTTAGTGGTGCGTTTGTGAAGACATGCCCTTCCCCGCTGTAACCAGACCACGGGAGGTTTGCTGTGGACTACCGTACTGAGAGGATTATGCGCTAGTACGTTTCTATCGCGCGTATTTCCAGGTGCCCTGAGACGGACCCTGACAGCTTGGACCAGGTGCCAAGTCCAGCATGGTTTCCGTTTGCCTGTACCTCGTGTTCTTTACCATGCAAGAGTGGCATTTACCCCATTCCTTAGTATGAGAGCTCACAGCATCTTTAGATATTTAGAGAATATGTGCATTAAAATGATGATATAAACCTAGTACCTTTATTTTGATACCCACTTGTGTTTGTCATGTGGCTGTTGAGTATTACCGCTGCTCTAAAACACTAGTAGTTCGCAGTATTTGAAGTAGTAGTGGTGATAGTAGGCAGTCGTGCTGTGGTCGCAGTGTTGAGGTGGTCGGGTGAGACTGCACCAACACTGGTGTGATGTGAGCGGTGCGGTAGGGCAGAGAGGTCACACGTTTGTGCCGTGGAGTGGCGGTCGGTCGGGGAGCGGGGGGGAGGGGCTAGAAACGGACACGCTCCGCGAGCCGCGGGAGTCGGCGGACGGGGGAACGAGCTCCGAGGCGGACGGAGAGAGACCGCGGAAAACGCCCGCGCCTCAGCAGGGGCGCCCCCGCTTTGAACGCTCAAACCGCTCGGCACCGCGAGGCCCTCCCGGCGACGCCGCCGCGCACGCCCCTCCCTCCCCGCCTCAGCCGCGTCGACTCGGCTCGAGAGTTGGCCGGAGTAACTTTGCGGTTTAACCGGGGGGGCCCTTATCGCCCCCATCTCCATTTAGCGGAATGCGCGGCTAAGCCCCCCGCCACACGGCGCTGCCGTTATGGGACTCTTCTGTCGGGCTTTGTACTGTGGATGAAGAAGTCCTAATCCTCAAACAAAAATCACATTCCTCCAGATCCCCAAATCTACTCATTTTCTTCAAACGCAGTCTGGGCCTCCCCCCCTCAACCAGGGGAGGATATTCAGAATTGACCCCAGACCGTGACCGAAAAAACGCGCTACAAGTGGACTCGCTCCCTCTCCCGCTCCCTCTCGGCGGAAAACCCCGCACCCCCGCCCCCCCGCTCTTTTTAAAAAGGGGGGTCTTACCGAGCCGCTCGTTAAAAGGTAAACTTTCCTCGGGCCGGGGGGGGGAGTGAAAGTCGCGTCAATCACGGGCAGTGATTTTTTTTTTTCGAGCCCGAGCCCGAGCAGGCCCTCTTCCCTTCCCCTTCCCTTCCCTTCCCTCCTCCGGCTGTCGGAGGCTGTTATCATCTTCAAAGCCGTATCAAAACACTGTTTGTTCTGCGCTTTGATTCCACCCGCACGCCTCAGACTCGGAGAGAGAGGGGCGCGCGTCTGTTTGAGAGGGCGTATATATTTCTCTCCCCGGCACCTTGCGAGAGGAGCCTCCGCGTGTTTGTCTTAGCCGGTGTTTGTCGGGCTTCCCGTTCGAGATGAAGGAGGCTATTAAAACTAAACAGCGTATCAGTCGCGCCTCGCCCGCCGTCGCTTATTCTCATATCCAGAGAACGCTGTGAGGCGCATATTAGAAATTATTTGGGCCGCGGCTGATTTCATGAGCGCGCGGGGCTCTCCGGCGCGTCTGGGTTTAGCGCCCGCCGCCACTCTTAAAAGTGCGGCATTGTGGGGAAGGGCTGAAGTACCGCTTCGTCTCTCGTGCGAAAGAGAGACGCACGAAGCGCCCTACCACGCAGCCTGTTTGTTTATCCTGCCGGATCAATACGCCTGATATCAGTAATGGAATTAATATGAAATTATTTTCCTTTGATGAATCTGTAGTTCGCCGACATGACAGTCTGCTATTTATCAGTTAATTGATTAAAACGTAGCGAGCAGACGACACGTTTCCTGCTACGATCGACCGCACGCGAAGAATAAACAAGTTGTTTTGTTTGTGGGTACGAACAGGGCCGTGCAGAGCAGTGGTAGAGCGCACTTGTGCCTGTCGGAGTATTTGGACAGATTTTCGCTCCGATGTTTCACATCATTAGGTATAAGTTTTTATGTGTTTTTTTTTTGCATGGGCAGGATTGTCAGGCTGAGGTTTGGGCACTGACATCAGTGGCTCTGGCGGGTGTTTGTTGGGTCTTTGTGAAGGTCACGCGGAGCATTGCTGGAGGTCTCCTAGCTTCCGGAACAACACACATCGTACTGGACTCGCCTGCTGTGGCTCCACTACTGGGTTGGGGGGGGGGAGTTTGGGGTTGAATTTCTGTGGAAATTGAATCTGAAATACATACTGCAAACCCCTCAGTCAGTCTGTCTGAAAACAATGCAGTATTAGATCAGAATTACCTCTAGCACTGTCAAATAATGAATCTAAAGCAGTTAATGCAAAAAGCATGTGCAGATATACTATGTGTTCGAAAATGTTTTTTTTTTCCTTCCATGTCTTCACATTGTACAAAGAGGAAAAGCATGTATTTTGTGACACAAAAATAATATTCAGGTACATTTTTAGTACTAATAAAAATCTCCATCCATCATGTTGTGTGAAAGGATACTGAATTTTCGGTACACATTACATTACACCCTTACACCACTATTGAAATACAAGAGCATAGCTGTCCAGAGACATGATGTTAATAAGATGCTGCAGATACTTCATAGCAAGGTAAGAGTGTATAGTTATCAGACGTGGCAAGGTACTGTGAGTCCACTTTCGTAGTGCTATTGAAGCTTGTTTCATTCTGTCACTAAATAGGCTACTCTTTAATATCGCAAGAGCGTGGCTGTCATGCTTTTTAAATGGCTGAAGTGTACAGTAAAAATGAACCTTGTGTAATTATACTTCATCAAACACAGTTGTACTACAGCGTACTCTTCAGAATTCATGGTGTGAAAGTGATCACGCTATGACTATGTATCGTGATATTTTTAGATAGAAAAATAAAATTTCTTGCGCGGTATCTGCATAGCGTCCCCAAGCATTGCAAGGTACTGACTAAATAAAGTGCAAGTGACCCAGCAGTGGGAATCCCCTGAACTTGCCTTGTCGGTACACAATACTAGGCAGGGGCCGTGTGGTACCCCAAAAATCTGCGGCCCGGGGCCGCACACAGTGCAGTTAAACACGGACGTATTTGGTTAGCTGTCCAGTCTCGCGAATTCGGCTTAGCTGAACCGAGCGTGTGCAGCGTCCTCAAGCCGGTCCGAGCGTCCATTAGCGAGGGAAAAAAAAGCAAGAAATAAAATAAAATAAATAAAGGGACCGGTGACAAAAGGCGCTGCGCGAGTCATTTGTAAGTTTGCTGGACAAACTGCCGGATCGGACGGCGCGTGCGGCTGGGGAAATAAAAAGGTACTTTAGGTCTTATTGACCCCCCCCGCCCCCCCCCCCGCCGCTGTTTGCCGTGCAGCTGAGGCGCGCTCGTGCCGTGCCGGGGGGGCCGGCTACGTGTCTAACCGCAGCGCAAATAGCACGGGGGGGGGGCTGGAGCCGCAGATGCTAAGTCGCTTTTTAATTTGAATTCGATAAACAAGGCGGGGCCCGGCGTCCGCCGCCTCCTCTCCCCTCCGCTTCCTTCGCGGCGGAAACGAGCGCGGCGGTTCGTGCGCGGCTGTACCGCTAAAGCGTGGCACTTACAGGACGCGGCGGCAGACTCTGTTTCTCACAGCGCATGCCATGTTTTCCCCCCTCCCCCCCACGTGTGTTCTTTTCTTAGGTAGGCCTGTACGTCTTAAAAAAAGCAGCATTTGGTCGTTTGTACTTTTGTGCATGCCTGCTGGAAGGATAAACTGTGTGAGGGAACCGAATTGCTAAGTGGGGCCTATTTCTATAATATTCTATTCTAATCTGGTAAATGGACTGCATTTATATAGCGCTTTTATCCAAAGCACTTTACAATTGATGCCTCTCATTCGCCAGAGCAGTTAGAGGTTAGGGGTTAGGTGTCTTGCTCAAGGACACTTTGACATGCCCAGGGCGGGGTTTGAACCGGCAACCCTCCGACTGCCAGACAATCGGTCTTACCTCCTGAGCTATGTCGCCCCTTAGATTCATCTTAATCCAAGAGTGAATGGCCTGGGTTCAACAAACATTTGTCCTGAAACTTGACTCAGTAGTGAAATCAGATATTAGTTTTCTCACCAAAACTTGTCAGAAATCACCTGAAAAAAATGTATGGAAAAGATGTGTTTGCATTGAAAAAGGACCACTTGAATTAATTTGCAAATCAAAGGACAATCATTGGTCGATCAGTAACAGCAGACTAGCCTTTCCCTACCGCCCAGCCCCAGAGGTCACCGGACTGGCGCACGCTCGTAGCCGGATGGCGGTAACCTCACCGCCGGCGCGTGGCCCGGCCGGACGCCGGGGACCGCTCGGCGCTCGACGCGCGGCGAAGGCGAACCGACAGACAGGCCCGCGAGCCGAGAGAGAGAGAAGGAGGGAGGATGGAGAAAACGCCGCACGGCCCGTCTCGTCCGCGCCAGCCGGAAAAGTTGTAGAAGGAGAACGCGTCTCTCCCCTGACAGCCTGCTCAGAGCCCCGCTCCCCCCCCCCCACCCTCCTCACCCCCCCCCCCACGCAGGGCTGATAATATAACGCTGCTGAGATGAGTTTGAGGACGTTTGCAGTCTCCCAGGCTTGCCGCCGTCGTGTCACAGATTACATTGAACCGGGGGGGGTCCTGACAGGTCCCAGCCCTACAAGCAGGCCCCCGCCACGCCGCGTCGATCCGCCGTCCCCGTCTGTCACCGAGGCGGACGACCGGACCGAGGGGGGGGGACTGACACCGAGTCCGTCGCTGCTTTTAAAGGCAGGCTAACGTCCCCCAATTGTTATGTGTGTGTGCAAGCGTTTGCCATCATGGCCGCCCTGTTGGAACGGTTAGCTTAGCACCGAGGTTTCACTTACCTCAGGAAATTGTTCGTCTTAATTGCGCCAATTTATGCCTAGTTGGCAAAAGTAATTATCTTCCCTTAGCAGTAGGCAATAAAAATAAGAACACACACTCATACGCATCCGCACGCACACACAGACGCACACACACACACGCACGCACGCACACACACACAGATCCGCACGCACACACAGATACTTACAGTACTGATACATTTATTTATTTATTTTTTACCATTTGACCACTTTAATACTTTTCTCTAAGCATCTTCTAGTCTAATCACATGACAGGCATTGTCAGATTATTCATGTCATTGCATTAAACCGCCATTATGCGAAAGTCATTTGAATTTTTAACCAGCAAACCAAATATGTTTGCGGTGGCTGCATCAAATGACATAATTACCTATTAGACGTTTAATGACTTCCCCAGTTAATCAGCGCGGAGATGGAGGGCGGGCAATTTAACGTTTCCCGTCGACACTAAAAACCCAAGACTTGTAAACTGGAGGGTTTTTAAGTAGTATTATTCTCCCCGCGGCAGGGAGGACGCTCTTGGGTGAAGAGTGCAAAAAAACCCTCTACGGATCTCGTCCTTCCCGGCCTCCTCGGTTTGTTCCGAAGGCGGGAGGCGCTAACTCGCGTCAGTTCGGATGCGCGGAGAGGCCGTCGCGAACGGAAACGCTCCCTTCGCCCGACGCGCGAACCCCAGCCAAAACAACGCGAAGCTAACAAAGCGATTCGCGATTTTAATCGATTTCCCCTCGCCGGTCGCAACTAGAACTAATTATTCAGATCGCGCGCGGACGCCCGACGCCGACAGGGCTCCATTTGCCGGCGACCGTGTGACGAAGCGAGGGCTTGAGAAGATATCGAACGTTAGCAACGTTCCGAACGCGCTGTAAAGAAAGCCGTCGCCGCCGCCGCTCGGCCCCTGACGCGACGGCCCTCGCAGCGTCGCGGTCCGAACCGATCATCTCCCCGGGGACGAGAGGAGACCGAGCGGATCGCCGCGTTCGCCGTCGCTCGTTTCGTTTGTGACCTCAATTTGTGACAGACTGCGGCTTGGAAAAAAAAATACTGCATGAAAAAATACATGGTGAAATGTCCAGTGTTAATTCAACCCTAACAGATAACATTTGGTCCCCACTATCCGGTAGAGTTAAATTAACACTGTTAGAGTTGAATTAACACTGGACATTTTACTGTGTAATTTCAAAGATCTAATGGTGAACAGTGACTTAAGCAGTATACATAACCCTTTAAATGTAGATTTATACATGCATGTATCATAAGACCAGACTGTTTAGCGATGTCATCTCTACATGCTACAGTAGCAATAGAGTGTGGCCCTTGGAACCAGTTCATTCCGATCCACAAGGTGGCACGGACGTCTGAATTCAGCGCAGTAGGCAGCAGCATAAGTCAAAGAAGCAGTTGGCCAGTGCATGTAGAACAATATGTTAAGCTATAATTAGAAACAGATTAGGTACAGTTGCTGTCGTTGTTTTTTTAGCATTTTATTTTTTTCTCCCAGTTGCCAAGGAATTTAAGCAGCGTATATGAAAATGCTACATAGCTTCACAGTAGCTGTAGATAGAAGGCTGCAGTTGTCCTGCTTGATATTTTACAAATTCTACTGTTGGCTTGTTTTAATTGACCGTGTTTTCTCCAGTAACAATTAATACACTTTTTAGTGCATTTGTTGCTCTTTATTTGTTTAAACGTGAATAATGAAAACGTGACACCGCCCAGAGATGCACGTAGCGCTACACTGTCAGCGCAAAAACCGCACCGGTTCCTGTTCCTCATGAGCGTTGAGCTTATACCAGCTCCTAGTGACATCTCTCGCGGTGACATCATCAGGCGTTTGCATTCGCATCACGCATAAATTAGCTCGGAGGTGCGAAGCGTGAGCGGTTCCCCGTCCGAGGTTATGAGATGGGCGAGAGAGAGACGGGGCGGACGCATGCTTCCTCATATTGAACGAGGCTTTATGAGTTCGGCTCCGAATCTCCCGGTTACCTGCCGCTTCCCCAGCCGCTGTTTGATCTGGAAATGATGCGGACGGAATAGGGGAGAGGCATCGCAAAACCAATAAATTAATCATGATTTCCCGGGTCGGCCCCGCACGTGAGAATAATCCTCCGTAATTATGAATGTTCATAAATCACACGTATCCGATCAAACGCCCGAACAAACAACGGCGTCGCGGAAAGGGGTTAATTCTGCCGGAACGTTGAAGACCCGGATTTAAAAAAGAGTTCGCCGCGGCGTCCGGCGGCAATGGCGGCGGCGGCCGTTACGCCATGTCCGGATGGCGCCTCCCGCTTAAAAGGGCGTGGCACCGAGAGGCCCGTAAATGGCGGACTCCGCGGGAGCCTCTCCCACGGTGCGCGAGGGGAGGGCCCGGGTGTAAACGGGGGGGGGGAGACGATGCGCTGGCTCGCTAACGGGCGCCCGGCTAGGCCCGGGCTCGTTTCTCACGCCGCGCCACCTGTGAGGGTTCTGAATGAGAGTAACGGTCACTGGGCGCCATTGCGGCTCCGTCTCCCCGCTCTTATTGGTGTTGACTGGCGCGGCTGGGGAAGATGACAGTCCGGGGGGTCCCGCGCATGAGCCGGGGCGGCGATACGCGCCGCGCCACGCCGCCGCTGACAGGTCCCGCTTCCCTTCGGCCCGCCGTCAGAGGGGAACGTGCGCGCCCCCCGTCCCGTCCCGTCACATCGCATGCTGTAATCTGACAGAGTGAAGGATCTGGCAGCGGGGACACCGCAAACTCTGTCTTCTGTAATTTTATGATGGAGGTAGAGAGGGAGAGGGAGAGAGAGCGAGTGGGGGAGAGAGGGGGAGGGGGAGAGAGAGAGGAGAGAGGGGGAGAGAGAAGGAGGGGGAGAGGAGAGAGGAGAGGGAGGGAGGAGGAGAGGAGGAAGGGAGAGGGAGGGAGGAGAGAGGGGAGGAGGAGGGAGGGAGAAGGGAGAGAGAGAGGAGAGGGAGGGAGGAGAGGGAGCGAGAGGTGGGGGAGAGGGGGAGAGGGAGAGAGGGGGAGAGCAAGAGAGAGGGAGGAGAGGAGGAGAGGAGGGAGAGGGAGGGAGAGAGAGAAAAAAACAGGATTCTTACGTTCGCTAAAAACATTTGTGTCAGTCAAATCCAGGTGAATATTTAAAGCTAAACGGGACATTACACTGTACTGCAGTGCATGGGTGGGCGCGGTAGCTGAAAAACAGAAGCTAATATCTGCCACTTTTATTAATGAGCAAATAGGTTTAATTCCCCCCCTACATTAAAGCGATGTGTTAAATGCATTAAATATTAAAGGTTTCAGCCTTACATGCATTTAGGGTTCAAATACAATGTCAGGCCGCACGCTGAGCTTCATCTGATTGCATTAACTTCATGTTTGCTTTTGAATTTCTATGTGATATTAAATATAAGTCTGCGTGTGCAGCTGTCGGCTCCCATAAATAATTACAGATCCAGCTCCATTTCTGCCGTGACTTTGCACGATGTGCCTGGAGTAGGCTGGAGCGTGGCCGTTTCTCAGTGTAATGCCTTCATGTAGCTGTCCTTTATGTTACCAGCTATTAGGAGACTTAGCGTACCAGCCTCTGGTCTTCTTCCTTCTGATGAGGATGTTAAAGCTAATTTAGTCTAGACTCGAGTGCTTCTTCAGCACATACATATGTCTGCTTAAATAACCATTTTGTGGCTGCTGGACCAGTAGGGGGCACTCTGGATCAAATATAAAAGTGAAATCCCCAGTACAGTAATGGGGACACTGTACCGCTGGAGGAGTATCTATTGGATGAGATGTTAAGTGGGGGTCCCTTGGCACTTAGTGTAGGCTTCCTTATCCTCACAGTCCCTCCATGTTATCTTCCCCATGTTAATAATCTGAAGAAACTCCTCCCTCATCTTGTGTGCTACAGTACTCATTGGTAATACTCAGTCAATCCTCCTGATTGTAATTTTTTATAAATCTTTGAAAGGTGCTGCTGTGTATGAACGGAATTTGTCCTTGTATTCTTTTTTTATGATCATAGATGAGTGATTTCCAAACCATGGATAATCCATGAATTGCCAAGTAAATAAATAGTATTAGCATACTGTTATCTGTTCATAATACCTTCTAATTTCTTGGTCTTTTACTTAACTCCATTTGATTATTTTCACCTCCTCAAGTGTGAAATTTCTAGAATAATGCACAATACCCACACAAGGATAATAATTCTTTTCACAGATAAGCAAGTCCTATCAAGTCAAAGCAAAACAGCAACACATATACATAGCTAGATAATGCAGTTACAGTCTCAGTGTTTTAAATTGTAAACAGTGTAATTTTGATCGCGTGCATTGTATATGTGCTGGCATAAAATGGTGTGGGAGTAATGTAGATGAAGATATCAGCAGTGGGCAAACCTGCCAGCCACTTATGGCTAAGGACATGGATGTGGGATTTTATTGAGTGAATTTTGTTGTGTCACATTTGGTTAAGCTTGTGCAACATGATATTTCTTTCAGGTACAAAACATAAATAATAGCCGTATTTCAAATGATTGATAATATCTTTATTAACTTCTAAATCTATGACAGGTTTCCACAGAAAAACAGCCATCAGCAATAGAAACACCTGCCTTTAAATTGGCACCAGCTCTCTCCTGTAGCACTGTGAGGCCCGTGGAGTGCAAATAAGCACGGGTTCACTGCAGTGCTGTGCTGTGAGCATTTGTGTGGTTTGATGGGTGGTCCTCAGTCCAAATTGAGGATAAATGGGAAAACTGTTCTCAGTGTGATAATTTCATATGAAATTACCCGTCATAAATTGTGCAGCACAATAATTATTAAATAATCTCTGGAAAAAGGTGATTGTACCCTTGCTGTTTGGTTTCCTGTTTATTTATATATAAGAATGGCACCCGTATGTGAAATCTGAGAGAGACCTTTTGCCCTCAAATTAATTTCGTCTTCTAATCCTAAATTTGCCATAAGTCACTCATTCTTTGCTACTGAACTCAAATCATACCTTCCAAACTATAGCAGGAGTGTCAAAAAGAAACAAACAAATAAATAAATAATAAATAAATTAGCTTATGGATGAAATTTATTCCTGCTAATATTGACAACCCTCATTAGGAATAATTGATTACATTGTTTTATAAGCCATTTTTTCATGCTGAAATTCAGCCACTGGTTTTATATGCAGTTTTCAGTTTTAGTCTTATGGTGTTAGTCTCGAGCTGAACTGAAGAGGGCCATAACTCCCTCTCCTCATTTCATAGAGTGACCATGCAGGTGGTTAAAGAGAAGGAGCATATTCAGACCTGCTTTTGCTGGGTTCCATATTGGTATTTCTCTGATGTGAGATGGCTGGGGTTGATCCCACAGCGTTTTGAAATATACCCAGTACCTCAACAAAAATACTTTTGAGTAATGCTCAAAAATCATTACATATTCATTTTTGGTCCTTTCCCCTCTACCTTTAGAAGTGAAAAAAGAAGTATTAAAAGAAGCCTAAAATTAACAACTTTTTTCCATTGACCAATGTGTGCGGAATGCCCACACACAATTCCACTACAGTGACCTGCAGGAGACAACTGCAAAGACATTCTGTGCTCAGCAAGAAGCAGAATGGACTTTCTAGCCAGCTCAGTCTGCAAACACGTCTGGAAACATATCAAAGTACTCAAACTAGACACGCACATACAAACACACACACACACACGCAAACACACACAGTCATGCACACGCACACGCAGACACACACATGCTCACGCACACACGCACACACACACACACACACACACACACACACACACACACACGCAAACACACACAGTCATGCACACGCACACGCAGACACACACATGCACACACACACACGCACACACACACAAACACAGAATGTATTTGAATTAATCCGTCACATCTGGTACAACAACAGCGCACCAATGGTGAGCCAACAGTGTCCATTAATCATTTACACAATTCCATTTTTTTTTTAAAGTCCAGATATCAGGTGTACTCTCACACACAGTGCTGGGAGGCAGAGAGGAGAAGGCGGTTTGTTTTTCCTTATTATTTCTTTATTTACCATGCATTTGTTTTCCTTTTCAATATTGTCTCTGTCAAGTGTGACATCTTAATCGTATGTATAAAAGAGAGAAACTTGACTCTCCCCGTAAACCGAAAATTATATAACACGCGTGTTTTCATGCTTTGCCAATTACTTTCAAAAATAAGGACTTTTTTTTTTGTGCGTCGGCCCCTATAAAAATGAGACGAGGAATGAGAAAACAAGCGATTTCCTTATTAGGTTCAGGAGTCAAAGGGCTCCTCCAGGAACCGGCAGCTTCAAGAGCCCAGAAGATTAAGACATATATTGGATTCATGATGGAGGGCACAAGGTTCATTTTCAAAATAAAACAGAATATTATTCATATTCCCTTTAAAATTCAGATTGCCGGCTGACCTGTGACTCGCCGGCAGTGTATTACATTTTCAATGAGCTGCCCGCCTGCCTCTGCTCGACAAGATCCCGCTTCCTGTTTTTCTCTCCCTCCCGCGATTTTTATTCATAAACTGTAATGGATTTATAATATTAATTCTAAAGCTTATTAAATAAAACACACATCGAGGGAACCCAGACGCTCGCTCCGATCCGCGCCGCTCGATTCTTGAATTTTTATTTTTTAACTCGTCGGTTTTTTATTTCTGTCGCTATTATTCGCGGTTAGTGTTTTTTTTTTTGTGTTTTTTTGTTTGACGTAACGTATTTGTCGTTTGTATTGATATGAGCGGGCTTACATTTAAGGCGGGGTGCAATAATGTGCGAGTTAAACCACGCCTCTGCTTCTGGCGGACGGCGGGAAAGATTTGTACAGATCACATCTGTCAGAGTGTTGTTTTAGGAAACGCACATGCATGCGCGCAGACCTGCTTATTTTCATATATATTAAAACCACCACCTACTGTGGCATATGAAATAATGCAAACTGCTAAGGCAAAGGCTTTCCGTCAGAACTTCTGCCTGGCTTTGATTCGGATTCTCCTCACCCGCTCGGTGACCCTCATAAAGGAGGCGATCTTATTCACACCCCGATTCCTCCAGAGTTCTTCAGCCACCTATCGGGAAAATCAATACAATAATGTTAAAATGATAGTTATTTGCAACAAGTAAAAACGTGTAGAATCCAGCAAACATTTTGAAAAGAAACGGGATTGGATAACATCCATGCACATTCTGGGTGGTTTTCCACCTGAGATATCTAGATAGGATATTTATGCGAGATCGTCCATTTGTCATTACTTAATAGAATGGGACTGTTTTTGTATAAACGTTATCATATCATTTCAAATATAAATGCGGTTTAAAAATCTCATTCAGTTTTTCTTTGCTTTGATGCTATAGCAAAGAAACATGCCGAGATGCAGTAGGACAACTCTCAAACAGTAAAGATCATAGGGTGCGCTACAGCACACTGTATAATAAAGCCACAAGTCCCCGTGACTACGAGCTAATTCACCACGCTTCCACCCGGCTGCAGTCTCCCATCACTCCCCAACACAACACAAAAAAAAGCCCCCATCCTTAATTGGTCTGTGCTTCTCCAACATGTTTTTAATGAAAAAGCACCACATAATTCTTAGTTTGTTGGCTGGCAGAGCCCAATTTACAAAAAGTGGAGGCTGGTGATAAGCAGCGACAGTACGTCCGCACCGCGCCGGGCGCAATGAATCACCGAGTGCCAGGGTTGAGCAGAATATAATTGAGTCCAACATCTCTGAGCACTTTCACCATAATTAATGATAATCTGCAACAGAGGAATCTCAGATTCCAGTTCACAGAACTGTTTAATTAGGCCCAGTAATGAAAGCGGGAGCACTACAGGAATATGGCCGGTCTCATGATTAATGATTTGTGCTAGTGAACACAAAAGTGCTGCACTGTTAACTCCAGCGGATGCTCGGCATCTCACTGGCATTTACAGAACACTGAAACAAATGCAGGTTGTTTTTCTTGTGTTTTTTTCATTTTTTTTTTCATATTAAAGGCATCACACTGTTTCATATACATACATACATACATACATGCATCTGTACACACACACACACACACACATATATATATACATGTACATACATATGCATACACTCATCTGTGCACACACGTGTGTGTATATATATATATATATATATATATATATATATATGAATGCATAAGTATTGGGACAATGCCAATGATAAAATTTTTGGGCTGAACTCCAGCGCATTGCATTTCAAATAAGCCTCAATTGCAGTCCATTCAAAAAAAAAAAAAAAAAACCCCTAGGGTTCTGGAACAAAGACAGATGAGACGAGCGTTCACCTTTAACAATGTGATGGAGAGAGTGTAGAGAGAGAAGGGAACTGCTCATGATCCAGAGTACCTCTCCTCTCATCTGTGAAACATGGTGGAGGGTAGTGTCATGGCTTGGGCATGTATGGCTGCCACTGGAACCGGCTCACTCGTCTCCACTGATGATGCGACAGCTGGATTATTCTGGAGGTGGACTGAAACATCTGCTCAGATTCAACCGAATGCCTCAAAACTCATTGGACAGCGCTTCACCTTGCAGCAGGACACTGAGCCCAAGCATAATGATACAGAACGCAAGGAGTTTTTCAGGGCAAAAGGTGGAAGACATAACTGAAATTAAAATGCCCCAGAAGCAAAAATGAACTGAAGATGGCTGTAGTTACAGGCCTGGGCGAATGAGGTCTATGCGTCACAGACTTCAGGCAGTCACTGTCCCAATACTTTTGCATTTACATATACATATATAAAAATTGTATTTCTTACAATGCCATATTTTTTCTATTGACTTTGGAATAAAATGTTTTATGCCCATATTATATTTATACATACATGATAAATATGCACAAGGCGATATCTACTTTAACCTAATATGGACCTACACTGAAATGCTATCCTACAATTTCATAAATGAGTGTAACAGTGGTCATTAACAGGTTGGCAGTTTACGGTTTACTGGCATGATCCAAACACTTTTACAGAAACTCATACAGATGTTCACAGTATGAGCCCTAGTGGTGAATTCTTGAAATTACCTATTTTTGAATTTTAAAAATATATTTTAACGTTATCTTGGAGTGATCTTGTGAAGATTCTAAATGGTATGGTGTGAGTATACAGAAATAATAGAGGAGCATACATGTCACTGGAAGGCTAGTCTGATACAAACTTTCACTATTTCAATCAATGTGCAGCATTAGTGTTTTAACCTCTTAACAATGAAACAAGGAATGCAGAAAAATTAAGAAAAAAAAAAAACTGCAATTGCATGCATCTGTGATTCACTTTGAATTTAACCCAATGCTAGAACTCAGGTTAATGAACTAGTAAGATACACTGTAGACCACATCCTTAATGTAGAACAATATAATACAATCTTTATTTTTTTAAGCTGAATTGAATCTCAACAAAATATCAGTAGCAAGTAAAAGCATGTCTGGCTAGCTCACTAGCGTGGCTAGTTCTGTCACATAGACTTCACTGTTGTGTGCTCACCCACTCTGTGGCATCCTCAACAGACTTGATTATCCAGTCTTTGGCCCTTGAAGATAATATCTCAAATAATTTAGTATATGTCACATAATCTCATAAATGGAATGTGTGATAAAATATATTAAGTGATCCCACAATAGTTTACATGGGAGTGACAATGGAAGGCAACCTGGTCAAATCACACAGGAAAAAAAAAGTACTTGCCAGTGTGCTGTACCATTCACTCAAGTCATAAAATCCACTTAATGAATGAGCTGTGCAGCCTGAAAGTCCACACTGCACAACTAAATGAAATGCTCCATCTCCTTTCTCTGCCTCGCAGGCAAACGCATCTAGCTTATTCCTTAGAAAAGCTGCAGGAGCCACTAAAACACTGAGATTCAATTTAACTGAGGCAAGCAATGCATTTCAGGGGAGACCTGCTACACTACCTCCCTGTGTAAGTCAGTCTCACTGAGAGTGATGCTGGAGATAAACCAGGAGATGACTGTCTCTGAATCGTGCTTCACAAATAGAAATGTGGGAACAGTGACAGTGAAAACATTTTTGTGGTGAAAGCAATAAATATTTCAACTGTACGAAGTGTGTGTTTGGAAGATATCGGATTTCTGGCCAAGGAACAGTCTAGTTTTAATAGCCAGGTGAACCTGTCCACCAGCCAATGAGCATGATGGCCATGTAAGCTTAAAGAGTATATTAAAGTTAAATTTGTCATTTTTCAAAAGAAAAGCAAACATCTTTCTGGCCTAGGAACAAGCTGCATGTTGTCGACTGGGCCTTATACAACACAATAGCTGCATGAATATACTTGAATATAAAAATAGCGCTGCATTTTATAAATACAGTTTGACTCCTAGAACCATGACAGGCAGAACATCTTTTTTTCTCAAGTGAAACGAAATGAAACAAGACACAATTCAATGGCGCAAAGGGGTGTGGGAATGACTACAACCTGCCATAAATCTATGACCAAAAAGAAGAAAAAAAGATCAGTGTTTGCTGACGTGTTAAAAAAAAAAAAAAAAAAAAAAGTGATCATGTGACAGAAGCGGCTGTTGGCGAACACAGACAGAGCCTAAATCTTGTTCGGTTCTTTAATTCTCTACTTTCTGACCTGGATCTCGCCGTCGCTGCGCATGGAAAGAAATTGCAAAAGCTTCTCAGTCACAGCAGCCCGGCTTCCTCCAGCACGACGGCATTTGTCATTGCCAAAACAGCGGCGTTTAATTAAGTGTTGTGAGCAGCCTAGTGAGAAACACACTTTAAATTAAACCTCCGAACACGCCGCTATTGGTTCTTTACCTTCTCAACAATCAGCAGGGTGTTCGGCATAAATTCTATCTCTTGAGGGGAAAGGGCCGCGCGCTGAACCTCCGGCGCTTCATAAACAGCCCAGTTCTCCCAGAACAATATCTTATTAGACGACATTTCATCAGTCCTCGCTTATAAAAAAAGCCGGAGGAATGCGATAATTAATGTCCCTCTCAACTAAAACATTTTTTAGTTTATCTTGATGTATTAACGGTGTGATCCGCTTTTTTTTTTTTTTTTAAACGGCATAGTTTTTAGGTCTCAGAAGAATTTCGCGACAGATTATCATCTGATGTTCAAAGCGGTTGTCGGTGCAAGAGAATGAACTGTTCCAACGTTTAGGTAGTAATGGATTTTATTTTTGGAAAGTTGGTAAGCATCATAATTCCGTAATGCATTTGTAATTGCATCCTCGGAAAGATGACGAAACAACCCATGGAAGTAAGGGTTAAGTGCAGTTTAAATTAGTCATAAATGATAAAATACAAAAGAGAAATTGAAAGACGGTATGTGTTCATAATTTGATGCTCATGGGATCAGGAATGTTTAAGATGTTATAAAAATCTTTAAAAGCTGTCCTGTTGTACAAATGTAGGGATCATGTAGATTATTCATTATTTCTGAAGGATATACTTTATATCAAATCTATTATTCTGGCATGAAGTTTTGCATCCTTTCTAATTGCATTTAAGAATTAGACTTAGAATCAGACTAAGAATAAAAACGTGTGTGTTGCTGTATAGTTCATGTTGTGGTTCCCTAATATAAATGATGAAATACAGACTGCATGCAGCTATGCTCCCATTGAACTCTGCAGCAGATTACATTATATGCATGAGTCACCATACCACAAGCAGCTGGTCATGTGCTGTACTATCACAGATAAAAAGGGAAAAAAATTAGCACAATTCTCAAGGAAACTTTTTTTCTCCATTTAGTTTCCATTCTAGTAAAGAAAATTGGTCATGTTGTAGAAGTGCTAGGGAGAAGAATCTGACTTGCAGTAACAATTTCAGTTGTAGTGTTGACTAGTTGGCTTCACTCGAAACTGCTCAAATTTTGTAATATACCCACTATCCCACTGCTGCAATCTCAGAGTAGTCTAACTTTGACTATTGGTCGGATGAGGTGACAAGTAATACGCTATGCATTCATTATTAACACAGGAGAAACCATATTTCTTAAAAAGCTTCTAAGTGTGCTTGGTTAACGGGTTCTATTCTATGGGATATCGCGTAAGATGTATAGTATTGTGTGTGTGTGTGTGTGTGTGTGTGTGCGCACGTGTGTGTGCATATGGTAGGTGGTGGGTGTGTATACAGTGCACACACACACAGACACACACACAGGCACACATACGCATGCATATACACACACGCACACACACACACACGCTTTATAATGGCAGCACAAAAGAGGGAAAACCGTCTGAAGCCCCCCGCTATCCTTCCATGTCACGAGCAGCGAAGCGGACACGCAGACCAATCAGGCAACTCGCTTGAACTTTAAACAAAGTTGGAGGTACATTTTTCTCCCCGTCAGCTGACACGTTTCCACCCCTCTTTTTTCCCCCCTCTTTTTCCCTGCCTCCGTGTGAGCGATCCGACAGCTGCTACAAGGCCCGTGGTTATTAACCAGACCGGAGGCCCCGGAGCTCATCGCCGCCGCCGCCGCCGCGGTGTAATTCAGCGCGCTAACAGCGCGGGGTTATCTATTCAACAGCCGACTGAGCGACTCTCTCATGCGCCCCGCCGCCGCCGGGGCCCGCGAAGGAGCGCTGACGATCGCGGCGCTTCAAAACAACCCGGGAGGAACCCCTGACACGCGCGGCGCGGTGGCTAGCCGTCTATACAAACCAATTCCCAGTGTAGAATTGCGCGGCGCTCCGGTTGCCGCGCTCACGAAAAGGGGACGGCGTTCGCTCGAAGCCAGAAAGGTATTAGGCCTGTTTCCATTAGGCCTGTTTCCGTTAGACCTGTTTCCATTAGGCCTGTTTCCTGCCTTTTTTTTTTTTTCTTTAGCTGAACAAGTTCCTTGCAGGTTAAGAGTAGTAGCACAGCTAATTATCACTGCTGAGCAACTGGGCTATCAGGTAATAACATGAACAGAATTGGATTGTTGTTGATGGAAAGTGGCATACTTAGTAAAAAAAACTACGCTTCAGCTCAGCTGTATAAAGCGTGTGTGTGGGTGGGTGGGTGTGTGTGTGTTTGTGAGAGAGATACTCAGTGGCCTCCATAGTAGGTACATCTGCTTGTTAATGCAACTAGCCTGCTCCTCCAAACAGTGAATAATGTGGCTGCAAGTCAATATATAAAGCACGCAGGCATGGTGAAGAGATTTAGTTGTTGTTCGACCAGACATTAGAAGTGGGCAAGATGCATGATCTAAGGGACTTTGACCGTGGTATGATTGTTGGTGCTGGACAGGGTGGTTCCAGCATCTCAGAAACCGAAAATGATGCTGGAACTACAAATACGATAGTCTCTAGTTTACAGAGAATCGTGTGATGAACAAAAAAACATCCAATGCATGGCATTTCTGTGGGCAACAAAAAAAAAAAAACCTTGTTAATGGTGTTAGTGGTGTGCAGAAGGACATATTTGAATGCACTAAGGGGCTCCAGTGCAGTAATAGATATAAAATGTATCTCAAATCAGTTGATTGCAGTTTCTGATCCTTGTTCCTGTATCATGGGAAGGTTTTATGCTAGATGTTGGAGCGTTGCTGCAGGGATTTGCTTCCATTCAGCCAGAGGAGCATTAGTGAGGTTGGGCACTGATTGGGTGATTAGACCTGGCTCACTGTTGGCTTTCCAGTTGATCTCAAAGGTGATGGGGTCGAGGTCAGGACTCTGTGCAGGCCAGTCAAGTTCTCCACAAAACCGTTTCTATATGGACCGCACTGCATGCCCGGGGGCTACTGTCATGCTGAAACAGGAAAGGGCCTTCACCAAACAGTCGGGGAAGAACAGACTCATCTAGAATGTGATTGTATGCTGTAACTTTAAAGTTTGCCTTCACTGGAAATAAGGGGCATTTCCCATACCATGAAAAACAGCCCCAGCCCCAAGGGGTGTCCAGATATCTTTTGGTCATATCAAGGTCGCAGAGCAGATTCCTAATGATGTTTTTAAGCAGCGGAGCGCATTTCATTTGTAATAACAATACTGCACCACTCTCAGAAGTTATGCTTTTAAAAGCTTGGAAGAATATCCGCCACGTCATCAGGGAGAAATAAAGAGCCCCTTATCCCTGTGCTTGGCACTGAAGCTGCCTCCCTACAGGGAAGGTTCTGACCCGCGAGGGGCAGCGCCGAATCTCTCCGTCCATTGATCATTTGAGATCCCGCTCCTGCCCCGGTCCCTCCCTCCGATGGCGAGTGATAGATGGCGGCTCCTTCGCCGCCAGCGAACGCGCACTGTACGCTCTGCGTTGGATAACCCCGCTGATTTATCGATGTTAATCCATGTGTTTAAAAAATTAATCACAAAATTAATTTACTGTTTTCGTAAGCCGTCGTGTGATTAACTAATGATAAGAATTAATCAACTTTAATAAGAATTCAAACACCATTGTTTGGCTAATTTGTCACTTTGTTGAAGAAAGAATACATGAAGGTCTTTAAATTACAATGTATGAGTTTACGGTTTACAGTGTTAAGTTTCATACTTATTTTGTCTGCTCATGTGACTGTTGAGAATTAGCTATGGTTTACTGTAACAACAATGGTATAGGCTATATTAAACAAGGCCCTTGTCAGTGTATCATCTCTATGATAGAGGTGTAACTGTCGTATTCAACATATGAAAACTATATCAGCTTACAGACCTGTTAAAAATAGACAACACAAACTTGTGGATAATAATGACATGTAAAATAAATTTAATGCATCACATCTGAAAAAGTAAAGCATATTACGTCCTTCTAAATCTTCATATTTATCAGAGATACAGTGGTACCCCTCTTCTTTTTAAATAAACATTTTTGCCGGACGGTGTAGTTAAAAACAGTCGTCGTATCCAACGATACGCTGACCTGAAGCTGTTGAAATCCCGTCCGTCCTGAAGTATGTACTAGTGAGAGTCCCACACGCTCAGATAATAGACCTTTGAACTTTACACCTTTCCACACTGGTGTACTATCGCAAAAGGATACACTGCTGCCAAATTTGGACAATTTCTAGAGGTCTCAGCAAATAAGTCTCCGTGTACCCCAGAGATCCCACTAAACATTTCATTAGTGGGCGTCACATGACTTTAAAGCGTTCATTCATCCATTCAAGGTAAAAAATAAAAAAAATCGGGAGGTGGTGGGAAAAAAAAAACCCCGCCAAGTTATAAACTAGTTGTCTATAGTCATGACAATATAAATTATTTAAAAAGGGCATATTCACTGTGGCCATGGGGCCATCAATCATAAGGGATCGCGGTGACAAAAAAAAAAGAAAAAGAAGAAGAAGAGAGGGCTGGAGCGGGGCCCTCCTATCTGCCCGGAGAAGAATTCAATCTGCCGGGGTAGCGGTGACGAGGCAGGCTGACCCCGTGTCCCTCATATTGTCTGCCTCCCCAGCCTTTGAGCGGGCCGAGCGGGCCCCGCTCTCCCAGCCGCCGGGCCGGGCGGGGCGGGGCGGATAAATAAATTCCCGGTTAACCGGCGGCCTCCCTCTCCCCCCCCCCCCAGCGCACTCTTCAATTTGTCTGACAATAAAAGGCGGGCGGAGCGGCTGAGAACCTCCCAAAGAAGCGGATGCATTTTTTATAGAAGGCCTGAATCGAGCGGCGACGGGCACTGTTTTTATTTATGGATGGAGCGGAGAGACTCTCGGGGGTGGGGGGTGTGTAGGGGGGTGGGGTTGGATGGGGTGAGGAGACCCGGGAATGACTTCATTCGAATAGACCGACACCCCGCGTGGTCTTTCTGCGTGGGAGTCCGCCACACAGGAGTTCGCTTTCCCCCCATTTGCACTTTAACGCTGTTTTGTTGTTTCCAGCAATCGGGGTAAACAAAATTTACAAACAAATAAATCGTAAGCGCAAAACCGTTATGAATACACTTGTGCTTCCTCACATACTGTATACGCACAATAACACAGCTTCACATGCCCGTCACTTTAATACTTTCCTTGTTGTCGAAGGTGCGACTGCACAGTCTCTTAGTAACTGCGCTGTGAAACTGTAATTCCCTCACTGATAACGTTAGCAGCCAGCAGCCCAAGCATCTGTTGTCTCCAGAGTTTTTTGGCTTGGGTGCATCCTTAAGAACAGCAAGGTCTCGCTTGGTGCCAGCAGACGGCATTTCTGTGGTATAAAACGCGCTAACCCACTTACACAGCAGCAATCTGTGGAAACGCCTGCCCTTTGGCGTCCGTGAATAACGCTTACAAAAGGAACCTTTTCATTGTGAGCGTTTGTACACTCTGAAATGCACCCCCGAAAGGAACGAAAGAATTATAAATAATTCGGATGGAAATCGGGCAAAGCATTCTTTTAATAACGCGACGGCGGCAGAGGAGTCTTTGAGTTTCAGCTTAGAAAGCCAAGGATAAAAACACAACTTTGATTAATAATTGATTAAATAAATCCTTGGTAGATCAAAGACAGGAAGAGGAGTATCTCCTGGTGATGATGAAGCAGCCAAATGGCACTTTGTTGTTTTAAATGGTCCCCAGATCTTTACACAGCGTCTGAGGGTTGCAAGAAACGGGGTCTAACAAAGTGGCCGGTCGTCTTATAATTAAGCAGGACACACGGCGAGCCAAATGGAAAACATCAGCCCGGGTAATTGCTATATGATGGCTTCCCTTCTCCGTTCCATTTACTCTTTCAGGAAATTTATGGTTAATCTCGCCTTCGTTTATGAATGAGACATTTAATTATAACTCACATTAAGGTGGGCTTACGTGCTGATCTGGAAGGCAGAGATCTAGGGGAAAACCGTACGTACTGTGTACTTCGCTAAAAAAATTATAATACGTCCGCAGTTACGATGTGGCGTTCGTCTCACAATTAAATGTGATCTGCGCATGCACTGTAATTGCATTATCTTTTTTGCATTGTAAAATTTATAGTAGCACATTATCACTGTAAAGATACTTTATTTTTTTTAACTTTCAGTTCTTTATAATTATGATTATACTGGTATATACTGTGCCCAACCTAAAGTCAGAAATATTGTATTTAAAAATAGAGCACTCTGAAAAAAAGCCTTTACTTTTTAATGTGATTAATCTATTATCCCCTTGCCAGGATTCATTTTCTAGCACATTCCGGACTTTATAATTAATATCTGAAAGCCACATGGAGCCTGTAAACTTTCGTCCACAGCGAACAGCTAATTAAAAGCACTGTATCTGCATTCAAGTGCACACAACAGTCTCACATTAGTGTCCGCTGGGGTTAAATAATTAGCTTCGGACAATAAAACAGCGGATGTTTGTACACCTAAGCAGCCAACACAAACGGAAGGCAAAATAAGCTCCTGGGTCTAATGGAGGCGTTCTCCGGGTTAGCGGACCCCGCGTCCGCGGCGTCGACGACCATCGGGGTCCGGTAATGACTCGTGACAGCCCCCTGCTGGTCGGGAGGTAGATCCGCGGTGGCGGTGGCGGTGGGGCTGACTGGTCCGTAGCTGGACGCCGGGCTGTAGAGGGTAACTGTATGTGATGGCCTCCCGCCATTTACAGTCCCTCAGCTTCCAGCGCCCAAACGACGTGTCAGGATTCAGCGGTGAGGCGAGGTGGAAGGCTAGAATCGGGGGCGCCCACGGGTTTTGAGACTAACAGTCTTCCGTGGGCCTCCGAAACTGTTGACTTGATCAAATTATAACAAACACAAAGCTTTGCAACCTTTTAAAGTGCCCTAGACAAATATACTGCAAAAAAAAGCCTGTCCGTGTCTTACGCTTAGAAGGAAATGTCGAAATGACATGGTCCCTATTATAATATTTTCAATTTTGAATTTGTAATTCATTTGAAATTTAGGTCAGGCTCCAAGTCAATAAGCAATGCACCTGTGGAAGCGGGGGATCATAGTTCACAAGTGACAGGGCAAATCTATAGAAGATTCTTGTGCATCATATGGCCGTCCACTGTCTTCGAGCGCCAACGGGTCATTGTCCTTACATCTCAAGCGCTATATCGTAGCATTTCTTTAAAAAGAAGAAAAAAAACCCAGGCATTATTCAGGATAAGCAGCAAAAGCGGTGGAGAGCTATAGAGTGAAAACACTGACAAGGCATGTTGTGGCTATGCTGTGCTTCCAAACACAGCATTAATGGCAAGAGGAGGAGGAGGAGAAGGAGGGGGGGGAGGAGGAGGAGGAGGAGGAAGAGGAGAGAAAAGGCCAGCGTTCTAACTATAGTCCGCGGACCGATTCCCCCCCCCCCCCCCTCCCGCTGCGCTCTCTCTCTCGGTGAGTGGGGCGGTGAGTGACAGGCTCTGTCTGCGCCGGTGACCTCTCCGCGGCACCTCTCTCGCCGGGGGATCCCGCGCCGCCGGGCCTCCCGGACGGGCTACCCGCCGAGCGGGCCGGACCGAGCGCGAGCGCCTGTCTCCTCCCCCCCCCAAACCCCCCCACCGGCCGACCCCTGACCCGCCGAGCCGGGGCGGAGCTGAATAGAGAGATAATGGCCGGGGCCCGTCCTGAATGAGGCGCCGCGCTGTAATTGCTGTGGGGTGGGCGTCGGCACCAATCTGCGGCAGACCGCTCCTGCGGATAGCATGGAGATCACCGCGCACGCTCCAAAAACCGCTACAACGCAATTCGTTCTGTCTTATCCCTGTTCCCTGATTTTTTTCTTTTTTTGTGGGATGACCTCCAGCGAACTCTGAACACATGTTGTTATCTTCCATACCCACGTTCAGGGCTTTCCCTGTGTAGCCACATGCCCTAGATTACAGTATGTATTCCAGTGGACAACTGCTGCAAAATGTACAGTACTGATACTGATACGTACAGTATGAATATTATGAGACTTAAATCACATGGGTTTATGTTACCTTCCTTTATGAAGCGTGTCAGGATTCATGCCGTGAGAGGAACACAGAAGAGTTTTCTTTTCGTACTGTGATCTGATGTGTGCATACTGTACCAGTGCTAATGCATGAGCAGGGCTAAAGTGGGGAGAGCATATGCTCCTGTAAGCTAGCCCTGATTTTTTCCTTGATTTAACTGGCACAATTTAGTAAATTTTTACATGATTATTTTTCCTGTACTTGAACAATTTAAAACTAAAAGTATTTTATTTATTTATTTATTGCATTACAATTTTGTCAGTTGCTATGTAGTTCGTACGGGGAAACTGTAAACCCGTTCGTATTGTCATGGAGTTTTCTGGACTGGGAGACCAGCTGAGAGGTGTGAGAGAGTGATCAGGTTCCAGGTGGCAGAAAGCACTGGCCCTGCATTGGTGGAGTCTGGTGTCCATCCCCGTGCTGTCTGGAGTCAGTCATTAAATGGCCACACTCCTGCCAGAGGGGCTTATCAAAGGCCCAGCAGAATGTGTGACACATGACATGCAGTTTCGATTATTACGGTGTTCACAGAGGATCATTTATCACTGCAGAACTGTCTCATTCCAGTTTAAAACATTTTCTAATGCAAATCATGACTGCTACAGAACCACTGTATAAATAAATGCACAGTGACATTAATAAAATCGTAAACACAAGCTTGATATGCATTTACAGTAGTGTCATTAAAAATGCCAGTGTACAGGTGATCTAATGGTCGCGCCACATTGACAAGTAAGCAAATATATATTTGAAAATATTCTTTTGAATGAACAAGCCCTTACAATGTGCACTGATCATTTTTTTGTACAACCACATTTAGCCATACACATTACACAACACGGTTAATTTTCTAAGGGCACTACGGCTTGGATTCAATCAACAGTTCTGCTTACAAATAAATGCAAGCGCTACTTATTTCTGCAATCACAAAAAAGAACAGATACTTAGCTGTTACTCAAAATGAGGGACAAAGGCTGATTAACCCCAGACCATGGAGTGCAAAGCCCAGTGCGCAAAAGAGCAGAGCGATTAATTAACTAAATATTTAATGAAGATTCCTAATACAGGAAAACTACCTTCCCTGTCAACAATTCATATGGGGTGTAACTTCCAATATTTAATTCAGGCTCTGGGATAGATTAATATTCAGAATGTAATTCCAGAAATCTGGATTAACCACAAAGGTAATTCCCAGATGGATATTTCTAGCTTCGTTCCCTCTTTGTTCATATAACGATAAGCACCACTTTCTACTTGAACTTTTTGTCAATGAAATGTGGAAATTGAATCAACATTTTTCCATGGAACACTTATGAACATGAATAGGGAGCCCGTTTTTAAATAAATGAAGAAAAAAAGCTTTTACATCATAAAAGATGCTATTACATGCTTGGAAAAAACAGTTATATAAGTATATTCCTAATAAAATAAGGTCTTATCCAATGTGTTAGTTTTCCATTCTCGTTAGTCTGTCCGTCTACCTATCCATCTGTCCAACTATCTATCTATGCCAAATAAATGCTCCTTTAAAGAGGAATGACTCGGGCAATAATATGCTGGGTAATTGAGGGGTTGACGATTTGTAATTCAAAATCAATGTTTTGCGACCCACCTATTGACAGCTTTAGGCAGTCTGCAGTACCTCACAAAAAAAAACCGAAAACCAATCGACATGCTCTGAGAGAAGCCAGGGTCTATAATCCCAAACCTACATCCCAACGGAGATGTCCGCCTCAATAATGAAGCCGTTTGCCGTGTGACCCTGCGGTCGGTATGAAGACGCTCGCTTGCTTTGACGTGACCACCGCGTCGTTTCGCCTGCCACTCCCCGGAGAGTAACGGAAATGGCACTTGACACAACGCAGCTTCTCTAATGATGAGAATGACCACGTTTGAGGACAAACACGCCAATTATACGTACGCACCCTGGAAAACCTTACTTTGTGTTCAATGTTTCCCTTTTTAAAATGGAAAAATGTTTTGAATAGCACTCTGGGCTGTGCGTGAAGCAGGATCGTAACGCGTCTGATCGTCTCGACTCGTCGAATTCTGTCGGCATGGCGGCTTCCCTTTCTTATGATTAGACGGAGTCTCGGAGGCAGAGAAACAGAATAAGAAGGGGGCTTTTAAAACCTTTCATGTCAGAAACATTGTGGTTGCGTTTATGAACTACAGGAACACGGGTCATGATGAGCTCACTCACAGAACATTAAACAAAGACATCATCACAACAGCAGATGCTTTCGTCTTACAGTTCAGGTCTTTTCATAACTGCGTTGATGAATTTGCCAATAATATCTCACATATAGCAACACATTTCTATATGTTCACCCAGTAATACTACAAAGAATAAACTACTTGTGCATTCACTGTTTAATCTTCTTCTCTATACCAGTATAATAGATTTATGACTTGTTTAGATTTTAGGCTTTAAGAATTTCATTTCTGACCAGTGGATCCTTTTGGTAAAGTGCCATGCTAAATTGCTTACCTGTTAACAGTAATAAACTGGATGCAATGGAGAAGAAGCTCAAATAGGTGTGACACTGAAATAGGGCAGAAAGCATGGTAGAATATACACAGAAAACTGGTGAAATGGCTTTGACCTGTCACACACCCAGGTTTTTGCCCGAAAAGCGTGTTCTTGTCAGGAGTGGGTACGGGATGGACCCAAAAGCAGAGTAAAAACAGAGGTTCCAAAAATGGGGAAACAAGACTTTAATAAAACAGAGAACAGGGAAACAAAGGGACTTGCAGGGCAAAAATCACAAACAGAAATCCTCAAAAATTTACAAGAAAACAAAAATACAAAAATCCAAAAACGAGGGAAAACAGGGCAGGCAGGGCACAGGCAGACAAGCAACAGGGAAACAGGAATCAGGCCGGAACAGGTACAAACCGGTAGCAGACAGGCAGGTAGCAAACAGGTTATAAATCAGACGAACCAAAGCAAAGCAAAAGATTCCAGCGCCTGAGTCGGGGAGAGGGAGACTTAAATAGAAAGACACAGACGAGACACAGGAGGGCACGATGAACAATCAAGCCACAGAGAGGGAGGGGAACACGAGACAAAACACAACTAATAATTGAATAATGAGAACCAATAAAACAATTAACAGAACACAAAACCAAGGTACCGCCATCTGGCGGCCCAACAGAGAAACAACACAGGGGGAAGACACAGAAGACAACAGAACCCTGACAGTTCTTCAGCCATGAGTGGGAATTTGGAATATGAAGAAGTCATGTCCATTGTGTGTCTGAATGTGAATTATAGGTTGAAGGGAGGTAAACGCTAGTGCATGAAAATTTGACATATTTTGGGTTTGAAAGCCAGAGGACAAATGCTTGCGCATCCAATCCATTGAATCTATCCATTTCAATATTTCTATTGCTGTAAAATCTTTGGAATGTTTCTTTACATTAAATATTAAAAATATTCAAAATGACAACATTTAGGGTGTGATTTAGCATACAAGAACCATATGCATATTTTAGCACACGGGTCCCTTTGCTTAGTGCCTTGGTGTGTAGGAGTCCCCACAAAGCAGGTTACAGATGCAGTGTGTACGCACCTCCAAGCCGGAGTGAGCCCCCCAACCACAAGCAGTTCATTATTAATGCCTGGATATTCCAACATAACACTTTGATTATTTCACAAGGAAGGGGTCAAGGCAGTGAAAAACGGATTGAATAAAATAAACCCGCAGCTCCTATCCAAACAGTGTTTTCATCTCGATGCATGTAAATTTATCAGAGGCACTGCGACAGAGAGCGCCCCCAGGGTTAATCTAGTATGACTGTTAAAATTTCCATGATATGCCGGTTGACGGAAGAATTAATGTGGAATGAACCGTGCGTTTTATCCAAATTATAAGTGTTTTTTTTATTTTTTTAAATTCCGCAACGGATTACGGGCCCCTTTTGTTTCGGTAGAAAATATTTCCGCGTACAAAAAAGCAAACCGTATTTTATTGCCGATTCCAGACTCTGAAATTACCTGAGCGGGAAAACAGGATCCGAAGTTAATATGATCTGCCGCGTTCGCCTCCTCTACCCTTAAGAAGAAACTCGCTAATGTGTCTATCAAACGAGCGAGAGAACGGTTAAAAAGGCTCAGCTTTCTTATACCTTAAAACTGTTAAATCTTCTGATTCAACCTTTCCATAAAAAAAAAAAAAAATGCTTACCAGCTTGGAAGCCACGAGAGGCTTTTGTATAAGGTGTATTTTTCAAATGAATTAAAATGGAGCTCCCTGCATATATATGGAAGTGGAAAAATTCATCACACTCTCATCCTTGAGCAAACTCACTGGCAAACATTGACAAGCCTTCCTCGCGGCCCGCCTCATATTAGACAAACTCTGACAGAAACTGCATTTTCCTCGCACGCAGGGGCCTATTGATTAAACTGAATTATATATTGTGAAATGTGATTATGCATAAACACAGATATGAATGCCGAGCGGGAGGACTGGAGCCCTTTGTGAAGGGGAGAGAGGGAGGTTTTTTTTTTTTTAGCCGGCCCCACGGAAACGCACGCGCCCCGTCTCGACGTGCGATTATCTCTCGCCGAGCTCTGTCCTTCCGCGCCGCCGACGGAGGGGAAATGTCTTCGGGGGAAGACTTTTACCGGCCTCAAAGATTCAGACGCTGCGATAGACAACAAAAAAATATCAAGAGTTTCTTCCTTCCTCGATGACATCAAAACGGGACTAAAACAAACGATAACTTTCGGCTTAAACCGATTCCGCTTAAATTAATGTTTAATATTAACAGCTTCGTTCCTCCTTTCATAACAGTAACAAGGCGTAATGAATGTGAAGCTGGCCTCTGGGCTGATGAGCTGGTAATGATAAAATATCTCAGCTTCTGGATTCATTCACACGGAGCATTTCATTTTGAAGTCATCAGGAATTTTCTCACTTGCAATCTTTGAGTTTTCTTTTTCTGGTTTGTTTGGTAAAATTAAGGATCCACATGCAAATCAAAAACATCAAAGAAAAGCAGATAGTATTCTGGGCTGACATTTAACATTTGTTTTGTTCGGTTAACTTTAAAAATAATCAAATTGCTTGCCGTTTACTTGCCACCACTGAATCTCAAAATTGCGTGTATCAGAGTAAAAATGTACAATTGCAAGTATATAATCTGGCTAGTTAAGCTATTCCGCATGTATAAACGTCTCACTACATATATGAAAGGAATTACTTTCTAAGCAGGATATTTGCTTACCTAAATGCAAATTTCAAGTATGTTTATCCCCTGAATAAATAATTGAACAGTACAAATACTGTCCTGGGGTACTCCTAAGAAATAAATACATAGAATTACAAAAATGTAAAAGGTGACGTGACTATTTTTCACCTGAAATGAATATCACAGGGTCCCGATTTTGTCGTTCATTAATATTTAAGGCAGTGATTAAGTCACACAAGAACCATCGTCAGTTCAGCTCATTTTGCCTTGTTGGGCAGAGAGATAAGGATATAGAGAGATAGAGGAAGAGAGAGGGACAGAGGAGGAGGACAGAGAGGTAGAGAGAACGGGGTGACGGCAGCGGACGGGCCGTCAACGCAGGACCGCCTCCCGAGCCGGGTTTGCGGGCGGCCATCTTTAAACGGTCGAGCGGCCACGCCGCGATTCCCAGTCCTCTCCCCGTTTGTTTACACGCCATCGCCCCGGCTCCACATCACATCAGCGCGGCGTGGCGGCGGCTGACCCCGGGCCAGCCCCCGCGTCCCCTCATCCGTGCGCCTCCCTCCCTGGGACCCCGGCTACGGTCTGGCGGCAGCCTACGCCACGCCGGCACGCCATTTCATGCTACGGCACAGTCGGCTAAAAAAACGTAAATAAAAATGTTTTTTAGAAAAACTGAAATGTCTGCCTTCGTATTCGGGTTCTGCGGAGATGGATTCTTCTTGAAGTCCGTCAGCTCTTTATTCGAAGAACTCATAATATCGGAATTGGCCACAAAGCCATTGATAGGGTTTTGTTGTTTCGAATTCTCTGAACAAATTAAAAAAATGAATATTTGTTAACGGAAAACGACAAAGCTGCGATGTTTTCCGCCGAATGCCTCCGCACTGAACTGTGCTGTAAAAAAAAAGCACATATAGATACAGAATCTTTTATTGCCGGCCTACGCGCGGATCTCATGTTTAAGATAAAGCTATTGTGAGCGGTGTGATTATATGGGGGCGGGATGGGGCGTCTAAGTACCGCTAACTCCTTCTGTCATTTGCAGCATTTGTAGGGCCTCCAAGTGTTGAGCGTAAAATTTCAGGAGCGTCCAAGAAGCAATTGTATTACCAAACTAAAAAGCCCTTAAAAGTGTCATTTAAATACCAAACCATGGTTTAAGTAATAGCCCATAAAGAGATATTTAAGTGGAGTTTCCAGCACTTCTCTAATGGCGGCGGCCGCCTTTTAGCGGGAGTGGAGCCTGCCCGTGAGTAGTGATTATGAGTCACGGGTGACGGGGGTCCCGCGCGCGGCTCCGCCTGGGAGCCCCACTTTCCCGCCGCCAATCTTCGCTTGGCGGGAGGGCCGCGGGAGGTGCCGCGCGCCGCCCGGTTCCCCGCGCCCCGCGCCCGGTCCTCCCCCGATCCGCCCAACCTAAAAAAAAAAAAAAAGAGAGAGGGGCTCGTCCCCCCCCCCCCACCCCGTTAATGCCCCCCTCCCTGGAGCTCACGCCCCACGCGTGTCTTTGTGCTGATGGAATAAGAGAAGCTCAGAAAGCCATTAGGCATCTGCTGGTTTATTTTCAAGCTCGCCCATTCAAAATACCCGTCATAATGGGTAATGCGACTATAAGGGTTTTTTAGTTTTATTTTTCCATTTATATTTATTGCTTTTATTATATATATGCTATATATGTACGCAAACACACACGCGGATGTATTTGTACGCACACACATATATATATATACACACACACAAGTACACACGCACACACACACACACTAATACACACACACAAACAGACACACACACACACACACACACATACACACAGACACACATACATACACAGACACACACACACGCACACACACACACACACGCACACACGCGCATTCACACACACACACACACACACACACACACACACTTTGACATCAAATTCCATTTGTTCCCTTGAAATAACTTTGTGTTAAACTCAAGGCTCCCAGCTGGAACATGCGGTGTACTGTAGCCTCTCCGGGCACTGTTAAATGAAAATATGGACATGACCATTTTGGGAGATTTTTATATTACACAGGAACACTCATGCATGGTGCTTTTTGAATTTGGTATTATGTGCGAGGTCAGGGGGTTGAAAGTCAGGAAGTGCTGTTAATTTCACAGGGTTAGGGAACAGCGGATTCGCGGGGAATACAGATCACTTAGCACAAACGAGCGAGCGCCCCCAACTTCGAGAGATTTTTCTCCATTTGTTAAGCACATCCGCGGGGCCAGTGAACTGTTGAGACCGGGGGTTGAGCGCGTGGTCCCTGCTGTAAAGGCCTGCCATGGAGCAGCGAGGCAGAGCCGCCGCCGCCGCCGCGCCAGAGCGCCTGTCTGCACTCTGCACCGGCCTGAGCGCCCGCTCGCCCCCTCCGCTACAGACACCCACTGCCCCCCATCCTAATGCTCACTGCAGTGCAGGGTACTGAAGCACACACACACAGGCAGACATCACACCACACACAACAGGCTGATACCAGCACACACACACAGGCATACCACGCATCACATGCACACACACACACCAGGCGACATCACACACACACACACACACACAGGCAGACATGCACACACACACACACACACACACAGGCAGACATGCACACACACACACACACACACAGGCTGACATGCACACACACACACACACGCACACACCTACTCACATAAGCACACACATACAGGCTGATTCACACACACACACACACACACACACACCTACTCACATACGCACACACACACACACACACACAAGCAGACACGTACACACGCACATGCGCACGCACACACACGCGCACACACACACACACACGCACACACACACACACGCATACACACGCACGCACACACACATGCTCACGCACACATACACACACAAACACACGCACAGACACACACACCCACACAGGCAGTCCCACACACGTGTGCACACATACACACACACACAGACTCACACTCATACTCACACACGCACACATACACACACACACGCACAGACACACACACACATGCACAGACACACACACACACACACAGCCAGTCACACACACACGCGCACAGATACACTCACATACACACACACACTCGTGCACACTCTGGCACACACACACACACACAGGGAGACACACACGCATACACACACTGGAACACAGACACACAGACATACACACGCACGAGCACAAATACAGGCACACCCACAGGTACACTCACACACACACACACACAGGCTCCTCTTACTGCTCTCATTTAATCTGTGCTAGCAGCAGCCAATGATGACTGTCAGAGGTTTCACAACAATATTTCTTTCCAGTAACCAGCTCCTTCATACATTCATCACAGAATGACACATACGAATGTCTACCGAATCTATGTTGACTTACACTGTTAAGTGAATGACAGAAAAAGCAGTTATTTGCCAAAACATAAAGTTCGATATGTATCATTCCCACTATAATATATCCCCCCATAACATTAAGAGTTCTGAGCTTTTAATTTGTTTAAAGTGTGAAAATGGCGAGCACATTTATGTCTCGGTGGATTACATCACAAACACTCTCTCCTAATTGGTGTTATACATTTACACATGGATTCCAGTTTGATTACAACAGCTATTTAATTCTTCCAATCCGATGTTTGCCACTGGTCACATGGGACACTCTATCAATGAATGAATGTTAATATTCGGAACTGTCCTAATTATATTAACCGATTTGGTAGAGATTTTCACCACGTCGATCACAATATCGTATTCCCCAATATCAGGTGTCTGAAGCCTGTTTTTGGTCATGCAGTAGTTTTGACGGCCCTCCTAGCCTGGAATATTACACTCAGTAATATTAACAGAATACAGTCCCGTACTGGCCCTGGCAAGCTTTGCATGTTTACAAAGCACCTTCGTAGGTGGTATCAACAGAGCTTCTTCCTCTTTTGTGTGCGAGACGAAAATAATTAAAAATATTACTCGCTTACTTCGGAGAAGTTAATAGTTTAACAGCAGCAACAGCAGAATACGTTTTTTAAATGTCACTTTTATCATAATTCCACAGCCCGGTTTTGCGGTTTGCGCGAACATAAATGAAGCATTCAGGCAAAACCTAGAATAAAAGCTGAATGCCAGCTTTCTTCTGTTTATCAGTCGCTAAAATTTGAAAATGGCTTTGAAAATGTCACCGTGTCACCAAAAAGATGCGTATCTTAAAATGCAAAACCCACCCCAATCATCGGCGTAGTAACAACAGGAATATCTGGTAGTATTTTTTGTGAACTACATTTTCGTTGATTGTCCAGTGCAAGGCACGCGAACATGTTTGAATCCTGCATATATTCAAAGCAACTATGTACAAACAACTGGGATTGTGCAACTTGACAGATGACATTCATGGAGGCAAAAATAAAATGAATTCTGTACGGTATACTAACCTTTAGAGCAAATTTCTCACAACAGTAATTATTCTTGACCATAATTTCACTGCTAATATCTGGAAGCTAATATCTGTCAAGCATTACACATTAATATATTTCCGTAAAGTAGTTTTTTTTTCCCCCTCTCCATATTTCCGTCCTATGAAGATACATTTTTGGCGTCTGGTTCCTTCTGGCTTACCCTAAAAATCCTTCACTGTTTTGTTTTGTTTTGTTTTTCAAAAGGTTTATTTTTTTGTCCTCCCTTTTTAATAGGCTGAACCGAATCATTTCCAGATTTTACAGGCCGATTCCCTCTCCTCCCGATGCATAAATTGCGACTTATTTCCATGAAATCCTCAGATGACACAGATCTTCCCTTTGCATAAAAGCATGAAGAATGTGTCTAATATCGGCGGAATTCATCTGCTAAGTGGACATTTGCATGGGGCCGCGGGGTGGGGGGGGAGCCTCCGAACCCTCCCGCGGTGACATCGGCGGGGCGGGGGGGGGGATGACATCTGACAGCTGTGACAGCGCTGAGGGGCGACTCGCCGCGCCCGTGATCCAATTACGCCGCGCGGCCCCCCCCCCTGTCACCGCCCGGCCGCGCCACTCCAGCCACTCGCGGGACGCTATCGATCTCCTGTCAGGAAGACCAGTCGCCTGCCTCGCGGTCCCGTGCCACTGAGAACCCTCCTTACTGCCCCCCAACCCCAACCCCAACCCCCGCAACCCCCAAACCCCCAACCCTCACCCCCACCCAGCTCTCGACACGCACCCCGGGCCTCCTCCGCGCTTGCCCTCCTAAGCGGTTTGGCGCGATCGGGGGGTTTTTCCCCGACGTTCAGGTGGCGGCGCGGGAAGGTGGAGGTCAGCGGGCGGGTGAGGGGGAGGGCTAAACGCTCGGGAGGCCCCCCCCCCGAGCGCCGCCGGGCCGCCCGCGCGCGCCTCCTCCTCCTCCTCCGGGCCTCCCCGCCGGAAACACACCCGGCCAGCGGCTCGCTCTCTCCTAATGGCCTGAGAGGAGCCCGCTACCCTCCGCTCGCCGAGAGGCGCCTGATTCCACATGATGAAAAGGCCATCGCAATTAGCCGGCCTCCGGTTAGCTTTGCCGGGGTGACAGCGGAGGGTTTGATGCAGTGGCAGCTGCCAATAAATTCGGCTTACGGAGAACAGACAATTAGGCCTCGGCGCCTAGCCGCCGCCAGTCCCCGAACTCCAGACCTTTACACCCGGCCGCAACAACAACACGGCGGCAGGTCAATAGGCAATGATACTCTGAGAAGCTTCAGCCCGCCGCCGAGGTTAATCAACACACACCCACGAGCAACGCATCACCAGGCCGCACCTCTTCTGATTCTTCTCACACGGGTTTGGGAGAGGAGGAACCGCACTGCCTTTTTCCCTCTTAGGGAGTCGCCCACTTCATGCAACAGACCATTTTGTTGCTGCTGTTGTTGCTGCTATACTGCTATAACATATGATATTTAAACGTGTTTATTTTTTTTTCGTTCAAGCTGCATGTAGGCATCTAAAATTATGTATGGAATATTAAATCTTCAGGCCCTTAAAAAAGAAAAAATATGATATGTTGACATAAAGCTCCAGATCTGAAAATGAGAATGAGATTCTTTTTTCATGAATAATCTGAAAATGTTGTGGACATGAATAGCCACATGCTTATCTACCTCTCTTCCTTTCTTGCTTTTTGTTTTACGCCAATTTTATATCAGTTTCCAAATTATCTGTTCAAAATGTCTGTTATTTTGTGAAGATTAATTGGTAAAATCTGACTACTTCATTTACTGAGTGAATGATTTAACAAAAGAACTGTGAGCGAACTGTTTTTCCGAATCAAATAAACGAAAAATAATAAAATAAGATCGCTTCGCATATCATAGTTTATTTTATTTTTTTAAACTGAAATGGAGGAATGAACAATATGTTTCTTTATCTAAGGACTATACATCCTCGATGACAACTCACTCTACAAATGAAATTGTGATCAGTTGCGGCTCAGTGTCCAGGACAGCGTGAAATTGGGCACTCTGTGGAACTGAAGCTCATCGCCACGTTCAGGGCGCACGTGGGGTGCTGCAGACGCACGGCTCAAGCATCGCGGGTCGTTCACGCGCTCACTTGTGACCGAAAAAAAGAACGGGTCAGGGGTTACTCGTATTAGGCCAGTTTGTGTACTTTTTACACCTGCTGATAATTTGAGTGTGGTAATCCAAGAACACTTCACACAAGAGAATATTCTACATTTTGAGAACAAAACGATACGAAACATCTTTTTTTACACCTAATGATTAACTGTTTGTGGCAATTCAAGACTATTTCACACAACACAACATTATACATTTTGAAAATAAAATGAGTAAACCACTTTTTACACCTACTGATTGTTTGTAGAAATCCAAGAAAGAAAACGTTCTACATTATGAGAACAAACCAATACAAAAGTCATTTGTTGGTGATAATCCAAGACTACTTCACAGAAGAGCATATATGTAATTTTAAGAGCAAAACAACTTTTTTACACCTACTCTTTATCTGTTTGTGGTAATCCAAGACTACTTCACACGAGAGAATATTCTACATTTTAAGTGTAACACCATACAAAACAAAATACAAAACCCTTGTTTTGTGTTGCTTTGTCAAGACAGTTTATTTGACAAATGACATATTGACCTAGATTCAATCAACACTTGTCCTGAAGTTTGACAGATAAACATACACATAAAGGTTGTTTTCTTTCTTCGCACACAGTTTGCCAAGTTCAACAAACATCAAACAGACAAACATATATATATGAGTCAAGTTAAGGGCAAATATTGATCGAATCCTGGCCGCTGTCTTTGTTCTGTTCCGTATTCAGGGTGTGTGGATAATATCACAGTAACGTGGGACGCCTCATGAATAATTCCATTAAAAGAAAAAAAGGAAATGCTTAACTTGGTCTGAATAATAAAAAAAAAGAAGGAAATCTCCAAAGGACACAAAAAGCCCGATTGTTTCGAAAGTTAACTTTTGTCGTTAACCGTCAAAGTGTGGAACTGTCTCCATAAGGCAGCCACGACACGCTGACAATGGCCGGCAAGGCAGCTAAATCATCAGCGCAGCGTTTCGCTCGATAATTCCCCCGCTTGAAACGGAATACAAAAGTAAGAGGAGTAATAACAGCCACCCGCTACTTTAAAATTGAATTATTTAAATCATACTTAAAGCGAAACATGATTTATTCTCGTGGAGTTCCGACTTGGACTTTCTGACAAGTGATTAACCACCCCATTAAATAATCAATAAATCAGTATAGGTTCTGACTCCGGGAAGAGAGCGAGGAGGCAGACAGAGAAATGGATCATCTCTCGGATGCGCCAACTTTTCCGAGCGGCGAGTCCTATTTTAGCATCCAATTTAGTGGTGTTTTCATTATGCGGCGACGCCGAAGCCCAGCGAGCGGGGAGGGGGGGAAATAGGGCCGCGTCCGCGCCAGAGAAAGCCAACGGGTCTGCTGTGAGTCGGCCAGATTTTCAGACACCAATTGTGCTTCCTTTCCGAACCCAGTAATCACTCATGTAATTAATTTAGGGGGGGAAAACTTGTGAGCAAAATAACCCAGATACTTCTCTCTGAGCACGGTTGCCCCACTGTGATATTTGATTTAATTTATTCCGCGGCCGAGGATGCTGAAGGGGGCTGGCCGGCCGTGCATAAATCACTGCTTCCGCCCGCACTTTTCAAGGAGTCGGACGGCAGAGAAGTCCTTCCTTCCATATTTTACTTTATAGATCGCAAATTGCGGCTCGTATAGCAGGGATAACGCACTTAATTTGTCACTCTTTGTTTGCTGCCCGTTATAGTTTTTGGGGGACGAGCGGATATTTGTGGAAGCTGTAATTGCGGTCCCTAATCTGAAGTGGAACACCAGCCTCAGCTGGACCGGGATGAGGGTTAGCAAAGGCAGAGAGGATTGTGGGTATGCCTTCTGTAAGACACTGGGTTACAATTCATAGATGGCATATGAGGGTGTTTCTTGGTAAGGTGATTAGGAATCGATTAGACATGTGAATTAAAAACACACGGAGGATTTTAACTGACAAGGACCACACATGTTTCAACAGTGCAACAAAGAGTCTTCCCTTATTCCCTTATGTTGCCATTCCTTCTGAAATGGCTGCCTGGGAAACAACCCAGTTGTTCCACACCACAGAAATCAAGTGTCAGTTCTATGAATAGTCACATCATAAACTTTGGGCCTGATTCTGTATTTAAAATCATAAAATGAAATTAGCCCTCCGACCAGTTATTGGTGGATATTACATTATATGGCTTTACTGCCTAGAGACCGCTATTATTCCAGAGAAGGCTAAATGATGATATATATTTTCTACTACTTTGACAATTTTGACAGCCAATGAGCTCTGAGGGCATGCACTGTAGGGGTAACGTGGGTGTATAAATGAGTGTAAATGTTAAATAAATACACACACCTGGGGCAAGTATGTGTGTTTTCCAATGAGGTCTTGTTCCTTTATCGGACGTAATCTATTTATTTTGTTTCAGATTTACTCTAAATGGGTTTTACCTTACTGCACCTTACGTACTTTTCAGATTTGCTTGTGCCAGCAATAGGTGTTCTATAGGTTCACTCAGCAGTGACAACGAGAATCTGGCTAAGCTGTATGATCTAAGTGTTCTTTGTTATGAGAACATTGGTAAGGGTACAGCAACCTAGTGAAACCTTGTGCCACAGTACATTGAGGAATTAGGGGCATTTTAGATTTTGCTATTGTTGACTTTGATTGCAGCTGTATGTTGGATGGCCTTGTTCCATCTATGGGCAGTTTTGGATTTTCACATTTTAATTGAGAAATTTCATCATTCTAGTACTGTAAGTCTACATCAGAGAGAAATTTCCACTGTACTTTCAGTGGATATGTTATGGTCTAAAGGCTTGCTCACAGACTAAATAATGTAGGCAATTAAGGAGAACGTTTTTGACTAGAGCGAGCCTTTTAACGCGTTACGTTGGGGCCGTAACCGGCAGTGACACGTGAAGGCCTACATTTCCCGAGTAACGAGAGCCTATGTGGCAGTCCCAAGACTGGAGATCGCACGCCGCTTCTGCATGCTGGCGGTGCGATCGCGAGTGTTTCGGACACGTGTGACATCTCATCCCCCGAATGTGCAATAGTAGCACCGCTTAAACACTAAATCCCAACCGCCGCTATGGAACGCGGGCTGCCGAGCCAGGCCCAGAAGGGGAATCAAGGCCTCTGTCTGATTAATGCGCACAGCGAATGATCCTCCTGTCAGCACCGCTTACGTTTATCAGTTATTTAGGAACGTTTGGAGGCAGACTGAACCGTCCCGGCAAGCCTGACGGAGACTCTCATTGGAGCATCTGTCTCCGTTAGCTATTAAATAAAGCATAATGCCGTACCTTTACGCCTCAGTTTAAGTGTAATTAATGAATTAATGGGTTATGTCAGAGAAATGAAATGAAAGTTGAGGAGTCCGGTGAAGAATTGCATTCCACTTAACGCAAATATAATTTATGAAATTACTTGAAGAAAAAAAAAAGTATTTTTAAAAATAATATTGTCGTCATTGGGCTCCTTTGGAATTTAATGGCTCTATCTGGTACTGGTGGTCAACAAAGAAATATCGATTAAATGCATCTGCTCTTCATTCTCCTTTCATTGCCGTCCATTAAAAACAGAAAAAGGAGAGCACACAATTGCTGTGATTCATTGAGTGCATAGGTTTACCAGAAGGACAGTAGATATTGTTTCTCAAAATGAAAATTCAAAAATTCAAGGTCAAATCAAAGACTAATGTTAAAAAGGAACAAACTATTGTTGTAGTTTCCCCAAGATTTTGGATATCTTCATCTTACTTTGTCCTAAAATCTAATAAAATCAGTTTTATTTGTATAGTGCTTTTTACAGAAAACCTTCACAATGACGTTTTACAGAGTAGCTTGACTTTTTGTTCGTAAAATTGTAATTCATAACTCTAATTGTTGTCTCAAGTGTGTTTTATTTTCCTTTGATCCCAAAATATATTCACTTACTCATAGTCTTGCACAACTAGTCTGCAGCTCGATCAACTAATGCACCTAAATACAGTAGAAATGTCTTTCATCCTGTTCAAAATAAATAAATTGGGTCTCTAGACATAATCCTTTAGAATACAGATGGCCACTGGATCTAAACTAAAAGTGGGAAAAATTACATACAACCACAGTTTAATTAAATCTGGATCCATAAAATGAAGCCTGTGAATGGTATTTTTAAAAATTCAACAGCCAATATCTGAGTATGACCACACAAGAAAGGACACAGATTTGCAACTGTATGGAAAGGAACCATGCCCTTTAAGGATTCCCAGAGTGGAGGTAGGTTTCCCACGACAGAGGCAGTTTTCTCAGTAAACAAAGGTTATTCTTTAGGGCCACCATACTTTTATATGAAGTTACTGCACTTGCATTACAGGAGCTAGACTAATTGATTAATTTATAAATAAAGGTGTTTGTTCAAAGGAGGGAAGTTCATAACAGAACGTACGTGCTTATTGACTGTTCCGGAAGTTTCCCATGAGTGATACTGTGTTTTGTGAGAGAGCTGAGAGTGCTGCTTTGGAAAATGTCATCAAAGTACATAAAAACATAATTCTAGCAAATTGTTTAACCAACAATGAAAAGTTACAGCTGTTAGTAATCATTTAGTATTTTAATGACATTAGGACATTCGTTATAAGACAGCTAGCTAATTTACTGAATGGGGGCACATTGTCATCACAACGTGGTACTCTGAGATTGCTAATGATGACAACATTATGTTGAACATGCGGTAAACAGCTACCTATCTAGCTACCTTTGAAGAAACCTACACACTGGAGAGATGGGAGTTTGTTGTAAATAACCAGGGTGATGAGCAGTGAAGATTTCAAGGACTAAATAAAATTATGTACCATTTACCCCCCCACCCCCCCATTCCTACCTAAACTGTGTGCATGCACATAGACACCACAGTAAATGCCCATTGTTTTCCTAACTCTTCTCCCCAAAACATTTCATTAAAAATTGAGTCTTGGGCTTCTCATTAAGCAATGGACCCCCTCCTCCCCGGTTCTCGGCCAGTGGAGCAGTGGATGACGGGTGCTGTGGAACCCCCCCGGTGTGCTGCTGACCTCCCCTTCCTTACCTTCTCCCAACCAGGAAGCGTAATTGTTCGTATCCCCGTTCTAATTTATTTCACAATTTAGTTAGAACTTTACCATGCATTACACCCAATCAGACCAACCCTCTGGAAAGGTTTTCAAAAAAGATAATTAATTATTCATCTCAGATAAGGAAAAAAAGATCTATATTTATACCATCTTCTCGGCCCTGCCATAAACTACCTGACAATTGTTCGTTAATGATTCCCAGTAAATTCCTTAAAATGGTAATTTGTCATTCTGTCACTTCATTTGTGACCTAAAATTCCTCACTCGAGGTATCATCAAATAAATTAATCACTATCCGCGATCCATTCTCTCTCTCGCGCACTGTTATGGCCCGGCTCTCCTGTGTTTCCCTTCATTTGCATATATTTAATGGCCCAGCAGTGGTTGGTTGTGCCACGCGAGGCCCGCGTCGCGCGTCAGGTAAAATATTCCCAACGCCACCATCAGCTGGAGGGAGGGTCGCTCTCCTCCGCTTCAGACTCCGCCTCCCGCAAACCGGCGATGATTCATGGGAGTGAAGCGCTCTCGTCCAATGCAAACGGTGCCTCCCCTCAAAGAAGAAGACTCATTACCGCGTGGGATTTATTTTTTATTTTTTCTCTTTTAAGTACCCGGCATATAAATCAAAGCATATTGAAGCAAATGTTGTTGTTTTTTATATTTATTTATTTATTTATTTTAAAAAATACAATTCAAAATTTAGTAGCCACGTGATCATATCACCAAGGGATATGCAGTGTATCCGTATTCAGTCAATTTTATTTTTTTCTTTGAAATGTCCATGTATGTTTTTCCAGGGTCGCTACATCTATGTAATAATCTGTATCGAAAACATAAAATTTCACTATTAAACTATCAACAAAATATATGGTTCCAGTACGGTTCCAGGTCTGCAAATAGATATGACATTAGGTGTTATAATGATGATTAGTAAAAATCTGTATTTCTCTGAACAGAAGATATATTTATATGACAACTGAAAGTAAGGAATTTCATTTCCTAGAAAAGAACAAAGGAATGTAGAATCATTAAGGGGCCTTGTGTGTAGACTCACAGTCGTAGTACAGGGTATTGTACTATGACCAGCGTGAGGTCACTGGTGTAATACTGTATTATACAGTTCAGTGGCTCTCCCGTGCTAAGACCCCTCGGAGTATGAATCTGTAAGATGTCAGACGGAAGCAGCGTACGCTATCCTGGGATAAGACTGAATAAATAAGGCGAAAGGGTACGGCGTGAAACTCGTAGGTCTGCCCGTCCCTGAGCCGGCGGTGCCGCGCGAGTGTCTAGTGCAGCCTCGGCGAGCCGCGCTCTCTCACACACTGTCTCTCGGGGTGCCAGCTTCTTCCACTCTAATTGTAATTACGGTAATTGCAAGAACCCCCCGGCTCATTTTAATGAAACAGTTTCGCCCTCGTCAGATTGTCTTGCCGAGTTCCGCGGAGGCCATCTTTCGACTTTCTCACCTGGATCACAGCCTACCCGAGCGTGTTTGCAATTACTGGGCATGCCCCCCCCAAGTGCTATCAACAGCGAGCTCTCAAGTATCAGGAAATCCGCGGTTCTAGAAAGTTCTCTTTGAATCGCGTGCGATATTTTTTTTAATTACCCTTACCCTTACCCTTATAATTACCCAAATACGCTATTTTTGGATCGCCAACGCCGTCAGAAGGTCCTTAACGCTGGGCGAAAACGCGATTGCGCGGGGAGCGTTAGCGCGCAGCGCGTCGGCGCGAGAGCCGAGCAGATTGGCCGGTGCAGCTGTTCTGCTAAAATCCCACTCCTCGTTTCGAGTAAAATTAGCCTAATTGAAAATGAACACGCATTAATTGTTGGGCTTGATGTACACAGCTAATGCGCCACTTAGCACTGTCGCCGAATGCTTCGGCACCTACTATTAAGGGAAGTTGTGTACGGTCGGGGCGGGGGAACGTTGTGTGGATTTGAATGGAAGTGTGTGTGTGTGTGTGGGGGGCATGGGCGGGGGGGGGGGGGCGGAGTAAATTAACATGAGTGCTTTAATTGCTGAGCTTTGCGGGGCCCACGTGTCAAATAACAAATCAGCTATGGTCAAATGAAGGAATCTGCCTGTGTCACAGGCCCAAAGGAAGAAGAAGAAGAAGAAGAAGAAAGATTCGGAGCACTTTTACAGCGGGGACCATGAAAGGAGGGCGAGAATAAGGGGACTGACAATGGAAATGTTAGAAGTGAAGACTGAGTCAACCTGAATTCTGCTTGGCGAGAGGTTCTGACATTTTAGGGCGTGGGTGGGGGCAAGAGGGTAGACAAGGGGGGTACCATTTTTGGCTGCCAAAAAGCTGTCCTTTCTGCTCCCTTTTGTGTGATGTAAGAACTCAGAGGAGATCAAAAGAGAATTGTTGTTAAAGGGTTCAGAGCAGCTCTGATGATGGGGGGGGGAAGAGGAAATACTTTCTGGAATAGGGCAATACAGTTTGGGCCTGGCAGAAATTAGTTATTGAGGGACAGAGAGCGGGAGAGTCAGACTTTTCGGGAACGTCCACACAGTCTACAGAAAAACGATCTAGAAACATTACATTTGAGCAGTACTCTACTGTTCATTCGCCATATTGGTTTGGGTATGTACAGTAAGATGTCCTTTCATTTTCTTTTAAAAAATGACACACCTTCTAATCAAATGCCTTTCATGTTTTTTGTAGAAATTATTGTGCTTTAGAAACCACGGTATTGAATATTCAGTCCGCTGCCAGTGTAACATTACATATGTGTTCTGCCATTCATGACCATTCGCAACCCAAAATCTTCAGATACCCTCGTGTAATTCACCTCATCACTCATTCTAACATTTCTGTGCACATTTCATTTTTTGGTTCATTAAAAAAAAAAAAACTTTGATATTTTGACTTGCGTGTGAGCGTCCCGTTCCCTTATTCTGATTTATTTTGTATTTGCTGAATCAAACTTGCGATGTGACCGTTTTTCTGAAAACAATTTCATGCTTTTTGAATATAAATATTTATAAAGCTTTCCCTCCGTCGCCGGGACCGTTTGCGGCTCCTCATTTCCGCGCAACGTAATAGAGCCTTAAATTAAAAAAAGGACAACGGAGCTTTGAGGTTTTCCGCATTAATCTAGATTTAATATTCATTTCAAAACACATTTTCCTATTAATTAAAAGCAAACCATGTATTGTATGGTACATTATCCTGCTAACAGCCCCATGTGGTGATTATGGAGTGGAAAACTAATGGTGTAGACTTTAGCATTTAGTTTTCGCCCGAGTCATTTACATATCTGTAAGAGGATCCCCGACGTATGTGCAAACGGGCAGAACTCCACCTAATCAGTGCGTTTGCTCAGTTTACTATGGGAACCAGAAGAAAAGCTTTCTTTCTTTTTTTTCCCCCCCTATCTCTCTCTCTCTCCCCTCAGCCAGATAATGTTATGCGATTCCGCTCGGCCTCTATTACTCGAGGTGGACGGATCTGATTATTAAGGAGAGGCATGTGGCAGTAAGAAAAATCTGTTTGTTTTTTATTCCATCACCCGAAGAAACAAAGGTGACCCCCGTCCTACCGTTCATTAAATTTCGCCTTCTCTAATTCATCAAGGTAAACCATCATATGTAAACTATCATTTCTTTTTGCTGAGCTGTGAAAACGAGAAAACTTGTTAAGTCTGCTACCAAAGGACACGTCGGAAGATTTGGAAATAATTTATAGAACATTCTAAATGGGGTTCCTTCAACATACTTTACAGTCATTTGTATGCTGCGCCCATTGTTAAAAATAATACTACGGTACGGTGGAATTTACATATAGTGATATTTGAAAACAGTATTCACGAAAATAATAACATAACTGTTTTACATGGACCCAGTTTCAGTAATCCAAAGCTTATGTCTATTTATGGTTGTTTACGGTTACCTAGATGAAAGAACATTATATCTTCCGTGCATTTCCTTTTGCTATCAAAGTATAAAAACTATATAGTCTAACTTGAGGGTCTATGTGGTTATATTCTACATTCACTTTATTTTATAACATATCTGCCATATATTTTTGTTTCAGGATACCATACAATAGATCTCAATGATACTCGTACCGTAAAGCAGTTTATTTTTGGTAGTTGAATGGGTTCCCCATAATGCTATAATCCAAAGAGCACACTGAAGTGCAGCCACTCAGACAATGGAAGAACACCACTTCCGCATACGCTCACTCTTGCTGGAGGTATGACAGTCAGACTTGCCGGTGTACAGCATTGAGCTTTTAGTCATTTGATGGAGAAACATTTAAAGACAGAACACACTGAATATACAGACTTGTGGGAACACACTGAATATACAGACTTGTGGGAACACACTGAATATACAGACTTGTGGGAACACACTGAATATACAGACTTGTGGGAACACACTGAATATACAGACTTGTGGGAACACACTGAATATACAGACTTGTGGGAACACACTGAATATACAGACTTGTTGGAACACACTGAATATACAGACTTGTGGGAACACACTGAATATACAGACTTGTGGGAACACACTTGGTGTAAATGGGAGAACACCCTGGATATAATTGTGGGAATGTTCAACCCATGATATGGATTTCTTTTGTATGGAAGGACTCTGTGAAAATGTGTGTAGTGTAGGTCAGTGAAAAATAAAAAGCATATGTGTGAAATAACTGAATGATCCTGGCTACACTACACATACTGTAGAAAAACAGTTTGACCCGCTATTGGCGAACGTTCAGACGTTGTGGTGTGATTGGTTAAGGTGTAGGCTTGTTGGGTCACCTAACCAGTGATCCATTCAGTAGCACTGATCAAGCAGGAGGCATTACAGCCCCTTTCAGTGGGCAAAGAGGAGGTAGTTTCAGAAGTCTATTAATAATTCATCAAGGGTCCTGTTGCGGGCTACTTATTTCTCAAAGTACCGTACAGAGGATGAGGCTTGACTTGTGCATTTCATGCAATGTGCTTTGGTGAGTGGTGTTAAGCCATTGCTAAACTTGTCTTTGAGGAAAAAGAAATGTGTTAACTTTGATTTATCTATTTGTAAATCAAGGTTATGAACAAATCTTTTAATCCAGGCTTCAGAAACTCAAACAATTGTGTAAGTATACATCGCCCTTGAATGTGATGATTAATTTAGGCCTCTTACAGACATAAAGCAGAACTTTTATGTGGTTTAAAAGCTGCAGTAAAATTAGTCTCCTCAAACAGGTGAACCTGAAGAGCTGAATTGTGATGTCTGCACTCTGTGTGGTTGTGAAACTCCCTATTGCAAAAGGACATTGCTTCAAGTTCCTTTTTAGGACGGGACACAAGACAAGGTACATCTAAATTATCCTGTGCTCTCGGTGTCACCCCGCAGTTTACCTTCATGAAGGCCCTGTCATCTGCCGAAATCATCGCTCAGCGTTCCTCGCCGAGCTGGTCTGCCAGTTGCAAGATGAAGTGCGCTCCCTTCCGCACTCCGTCTTGATTTTATTGCATTTTATTTTCGAGGTGTTTTCTTTCCGAAACAATTGTGATTACGATCTGTCAGGACTGTCACGGTATCATTAATCTGAGCTATTTTGGGGGGAGCCTGTCTGTTGCGGGGGTAGCCCTTAAGATGTTTGAAATGTCCCACACATCAACTCCGTGTCAGTGAGCTATGCCTTAAACCGCCATCGACTGCTGTGCCTCCTCTGAAATGTCACGGGGGGTTCTGCGTCGGACAGGACAGGAAGGGGCTTGCTGGAGAAATGAGCACGCGTGGATTAATGGCGTGTGTTCCGCTGGCTATCCGGCCCAAATGTGCGCCATGTTCAGCGCAGTGTCTTTGTTTTATCTTCAATGCGATGTCTTCCTCTCACAGGCAGAATATGTTCATTAAAGAAGTCCCTCTGATTAACAGTATATGGGTAGGGTCCTGGGATGGATACGTTTCAGAACACACTTCTTTTAATCAGAAGAATCGGTTCATATATTGGAATTGCAGTATATTGAAAGTACTTGGCTGCGTGCAGTGTGGAAAGATAAGATAATATAGGTGGATAGATAGATAATGCGATGGTCCAGGTTGGGTGTGTGTTGTAAGGCAGGGGTATTCCACCATTGATGTTCCAGGGACCCCCACCGGGCTCAAAGGCATCCAGGGGGACCCCCATCTTTAAAGGCTTTATATGGATCTCTGACTGGGTGGGGGAGGGTAGACAGAGGGGTTCAGGGGTGAGATTGTTCGGGGGGGGGGTCAGGGCTGGGGGGTCAGTGTGATTGTGGACCCCCTACAGTACCTTTACGCACCCCCAGTTTACTCACTTCAGATTAACATGGCCCCTCACTGCTGAAGATTGCTCAGCCAAACGCGTACCTTCATACATGTTCTCTATTTTTTTCTTAATTTCAACTTCCTGTTAGCCAGACTCACAAAGTCCCCCCCACTTCCTCCTGACCACTTTTTCCATCTTTGCTAATTCACAACCAGGTGCATTCTCTTGGTGTGTGAGGCTGCACTATTTGGAATCTTCTGGGGTTTTTTTAAATTTCCTTTTTCATTACTGTTATTCCTGAAAATCATACATATTTATAGCAATTACATTTACTGAAATCTAAAGTATACTTACAGCAAAGAAGAATCTACATTAGAAAATCTACATCTAGGCCTACACTAAATGCAGATGCTGAACTTGAAGCAATCTATACGCCATTAGCGTAGCCACAGCGTGGACGTGTACAGGAAACACTTATTGTTCACAGGAAATGGATTCTAGAGATCCCTCCCTGTAAATGGGATGAAATACGTGAACACTGTGCAGCACTAATGGAAGAGGCATACATCGTGCCTAATTTCTATGAAAAGCAATGTAATGCAATGAACTAAGATTATTTATTTTTATGACTGACAATACCTCAAACAAACCAAAAGCTTTATGGCTAACGTACATTCAATGGTGATGATGATGGGGGAGATTATGATGAAGCTGATTACAGTGATAAAGTAGTGGAAATGGTAGACTAATTCAATGTATAATCGATTCATTCAGGCAAACTTTGTTCCCTTCTTTTTCACAGTCTAACTGTTGGCCGGCTGCAAACCCTCAAATGATAAAAAAGATTCCAGCTACACTGAAAGGCTGATATAATGAAGTTACAGCTCAACTCAGACTCTGAAATGAAACCCTTCCCTTTTATCGCTGATTAAATGCACACATTAACTCTCTCATAAGGAGGGGGGTGCCCAGAGCTCTGGGTGGTCAGGACACTTTGCAAAGAGACGTGGGGAAGCCCACATTGGTTCTGCAGAAAACTTTTTTAAGTATTGCAAGTGAACACAGTGTTCTCATTCTACAGATACAGAGTGTGGACTGGCACCAGCACACACAAACAGGAGATCTGTGAATGGCATACATTTTCTGTATATGACTCTTAAATAATTATTCACAGGAATAAGAGCCAATTCTTTTTAATCATGTTTGTGGATTTACTATTATTGTTATACATGTTTCATAATTCAATAAGACAATAAAGAACAATATGTTGTGAAACAGTTGAGATCCTTTCAATGCAAACACCTGCGCTGATTATTTATCATGAGATGGAGCTCTTGCTGGAAGCTGAAAAGGTTTCTGTTTAGTAATGGAGCATGGAACATGGTGATTGCTCCCTTTCCCATCAGATAAATATCTGCCTGTACATTATGATATAATATAATCAATTATGCTTTTTAGACTTAAGAATGTGTTCAGTCCCAGTAAATAAGGGCATTTTGCATGGATTCTCATTTTGCAAGTAAATAAGATGAACATGCATTCTCTTGCAAAATAAACAACTGACCAAAACGTACGCATCTGTAATCTTTTAATGACATCCTATTTCAAATTGCAGTCTGTTTTTGGCCATTTTCAGAACACAGTGTCATTGTCTGGTGCATTAACGTCTGCAAAAAAAAGTAGCAGTCTAACTTTCCGATCCGTTCCGGCGTTTACTCATTAAACACAATGAGAGGGTCTAATTGGTCCGCTTTAATCCTGTTGTGAAATGCTTAAACGCGCGAGTCTGCAGGTGCGAGTGAGAAATTGGTATTTATTTTTTGCGCCGGCAATCGCGCCGGCGACCTATCTCTGGTGCCTTCGCCTCCTGACAGAGCGCCTGATGCGCACAGCGGGCACAAAAAGCCGGGCTCCCGGTTCAAACGAGCCGGCTTAGCGAGCGTGACCGCCGAGGCCCTCGCGCGACAAAGACTCTGTGTAATTAATATGCACGGGGAAATGCTCCCGGACCGCCGCTAAAGCGATTTAAATCATGCGCAGGAAAAATGTAATCGCGAATTTTGCACGGTGGACGTTGCAGTCACATGGCGGCTGATTGTGAGGAAGGTTCCAAGTGCGCTTTAAATGTCCTTTAAGATTGAGATTAAGGGTTGTTCTTACCAGATGCATATTAATCTTAAAACTGGACGTTTTTTCAATGCCGGTACCCAGTGGGGGTACACTGGAGCCGGCGGAGTTCATTTTAATCCCAGTGGGCAATTACACTTTGAAATAATATCCTTAAATTAAATCATGTTTACAGTTGATTAATTTATACACAATTTAAAGAAGCAATTCTTTACCCATTTTGATCTTTTGATATCACATTAGAAATGATTAAAAAAAGATGTCGCAGATTTCTGTTCAAGCTTTTTTGGTGGAATTGATTGAATCCATGCAATGGAAATTTTTATTTTTCACAAAAAATGTAAAAAAAACTGCATGAATCTTAAATTGTCAATCACTGGCAATTGTAAATCTTATATTTGGTATAATATTGAGGACAATTGTGATCTAACAAATGATTAATTATTGTAAAAGGCAACATAATTAAATGCTAACTTTTAGCAGTTGAACCAAAATTAGTGATAAAAAAAACTGTTGACAAGAGTCATGAGCTGGCTTTTGACATTTGACAGTTTGAAAATATTTTTTTAAATCTCACATCTTGTTTTATGAAATATAAATGATCTGCTAGCAGCTTACAATTACATCATTAACACATTGGATTGCTTGCAACTCTATACATGCTTTCTTGTCATTTTATAACAGGGTGCGATAATGAAATAACAAATGCAACTGTATATTTGCTATTGTTTTACAATCCTGTAATGAATTCAGAAACGCATATTACTAGCCTGTCACTAGCTGGTATTGTGATGGCTAGTTTGTCTGATGGATTTGAAAAAAGAGCAAAAGCAAAACACAAAAAAAAACACTTTGGGTTAGATTGTGAACAAATAGGTCAAGATGATCTTTTAAAATAGGCTTCAAAACATCATGGTGATATAGTAAGTGTAGACAGAGTTGTTCATATGCTGGTAGAATTTGTGTTTAGAAGGAAATATTTATCTGAATAAAACGCATTGAGCTTGGCTCCCATGAGCAGGTACAGTAACACAGGGCTGGACAGTTCATTTCCTGTTTTCAACATCCGTCCAATCACATGCTCTTCCCAGCACCTTACCTGTATCATTTGAATAACGTGTGATTCAGCGGGACGTGCTCGCCCACCGCCCGCGCTTCGGAGGCGAGGGGATCGCATCAATGACCCCGGTGGATATTTGGGGGGCCTGGCGCCCGCCGGTGGAGCGGGCCTATCACAGCTCCCCGTCCGCTCTCCCGCCGTTGCCAGTGGTGACAGCCGGGTTGCGCTGATCAGATAACCGCGAGGAGTCGTTGCCTACACGTGTCACAGCCGCCGTCCGCGATCGCCTCGGCCCCCCGCCGCGTTCGGGGGGCCTCTCGCTCCCCCGGACCTGGTTGGGTTCCGCGTGACATTTCGCCGGCGTCGGGACCGCGGCGATTCTGTCCCCCGCACCAGCGCCGCTCGCGGTCCTCACCGTGGGCGAGGGGGGAAGACGATGCCAGCTCGAACGCAGGTGCTGCCAGCTCCCGTTACCGTTGTTGTGCCTGCGAGAGTGAGACCCATCCTAACATGATTTCTTTTAACCTTTTCATCCATTTGTTTATGTCTATTATATATATATATATATATTATATATATATATATTATATATATATATATATATATATATAAGGAATACCACGGAACACATTTACATTAAAATTTACAAGAGGCGTGTAAAAGTTACTTTAAACAAAAGTGTTGTTGTTCGGTGTGATTGTATTTTTTTCCTCTATGGCTTGTGCGGATAGTGTTATCCTCCATTATGTTCAGTGAATACAGCGCAAAGTAACATTAGCTCAGAAGTTTGTGTATGTCGTACAGCACAAAGCCATGTGATGTATTTGGCTGGAGAGGTATAAATATGCTGGATTGATACATATTGTAGGTCTCCAAGTACACGTTGCAAAAATAGACAGAGAAAACTTGGAAGACAGGCAAATAGGCAATGGTTTCATGAGGACTGGACAGACAGTTGTAATTTGGAGATAATTTTGTTAGGCCATGACCTTTCAACATGTTTATGAATCAAGTACATCGAAAATCCACTTTTTTGCCGGGAATGGTAGTTAGTATAACAAATGAATGTCCATGTGTGGGATAATAAAAATCATCCTGATTGCGCAGATAGCTTCATGTACGCTCAGTGCTTCTCACAGAGATGGCAGCATTCAGATTTTAACCAACAGCCATGGGCTTCTAAGGCCTGAGCCTTGTCCACTAGGCCAAGTTTCCCGTATACCACGACCATGTCAAAAATCATCTTCTTTTTTCCCCCAATGCAGGAGAATATTGACGTGGGATCAAATTAGAACAAATAAATTTAAAATAAATCTTAGTGTGGGATCAATAAAATGTGATTCATCTCTCAATTTAATCAAACTCAAAATGGTTTTGCTGTTATAAAAAACAGCCTGATTTCACTGAGATCTCATGATGTAGCGATGGTAACTTTAGGACAGAGACTCGACAATCTTGTGGATTGAAGTCCTGGTCATTAACCACTAGGCCACACCCCAGTTTAGAATGCGGGGAGGTGACTGGGGTCGTAAGGCGTGGAGTGTCATAACAGTCCAAGCTATGCTGATAGCCTCAGAAAGAATATTATATCTTTGCTAGTTCTTTCCAATAGTCCATTTAAAAATAGCTTTACATACATTAGCTTGAGAGTCCTGACAACATAAGTCTTTAGTTTGATGAAGATTGATCCAATAAAATAATCATTGTTCTGAGATCCACAGATCCTAAAGGGTTGGGCCACTGTTGCTTAGTAATTAACCTCTTATTTGGATAAATGCATGTCGGTGTTAATGTTAGTGGCCAATGGGGGAATAATATTGACTCGGTGGTTTGTGACGTGCTGGTTTTTATTGAGGAGGTTAAATACGATTCCCTGAACTGTGGCTGCTAAAAACAATTGATTTATTAGTCTTTGGATTTATTAGGATGGACACTATTACCCTCCTACTCAAGGGATGTGAAATATAACCAGGAAGAACTGAATTTTGTCACATGACTACGACAAGTAAACTGTTCCACTCAGGAAGTGTTCTCCTGGCCAAGTCATTTTCTTTCTGAGAGAACCGGTATAATTGTACCCAGAGGATCTCGCAACCTATATCGTGAACTTTCCTTCCTCTGCCTCTGTCTTTGTACAGACACCTTTCAAAAAAAATAGGTAGGGTTGTGTGTGCGTGCGTTCACCAGTGGCCCACTCTGAAAGATGAGCATTTTCCGGTGCGTGTACAACAGATAAATATAACCCGTTATCTGCTAGTATGTGTAATACAGACAATGCAGGGGAAGTTGTACTCTGAGAGAGCATTTTCACATGGACAACGGTCCATTGAGTTCACCTGTTTAAATAGACCTGAAGTCATTCATCTCTGATCACCGTCAAACTGCGGGATATTTTGCAGAAAACACTGTTTGCTCCTGTTTTCGCTGTTTGTGGATGGCGAGATACACATCGCTGGCGAATAGCGACATAGGATAGGTGTTGATACTGCGTCCACACCTTTTTCATGTTACAGAAAAGCTGTCAAAACCATACAGTTATTCTTAACTATTTGCTTTTCTGTACCTTCTCCCCACTTCATAAAAAAAAAGAAAAAAAATGCTTTCAACATAAAAAAATAACAAACGTATGTAAACAAAATGAAACGATAGACAAATAGCTACTCTGCACTGTACATTCTTGCCTGGATTAATAATGTGATTACTCCACGTGCTGATCTGCACGTGCGTGCGAATCGTCTGCGTGACACTCGCCCGTCTCCCGAAAAAGGTCGGCGGTGGGCACGCTCCCGGCTCAGGCCGCCGGTGCTCGCTCTAAAATGCCCTGCGTCTGCACTTTCACCGCTGGTTTCTGCATAAGCCCGAGCCTCGCCGTCTCTGATGAGTCCATTCGGTACGTTCTCCCTGCAACGTGCCTCCTCTGCAGTACTGTAATTAATACGCTGCGATTAAGAAGAACAAAAAAAGAAAGAGAAGATTGAGCGGTCTTCCACCTCTCCTCTCCCCACCTCTTAGCAGTCTTAAAAAGATAATAATTTCCCGTAATTCATTAAAGGGGGGAAGGGAGGGGCTGCACACACACACACACACACGAGGGTTCTACTTAGAGGTAGGTAATGTAGGGAACATCTGGAGACAGGAGGGAGTTTTAACCCCTGACATCCCTGCCTGCCTCCAGCCCGACTCCTGCATTTCTCTCTCTCCTCAGAAGGGCAAATACAAACAGAATTATTTATGCTCAGTTAAACACTCCTTAATTACTCATGACCCGCTGTTCACCTGGGTTCAGACTTATCTCCCACCGCCTACGAAGGGCTGTTAAACGCTCACCGATACCTGGCATAGTAAGGCCTCTGGGAATTTAAAAAAAAAAAAAGAAAAAGTTTTGTATAATTACGTATAATTTCTGTACAGACAGTGCCTGATATTCATGCTCACAATAGTGTGTGTCCCTGGGGGGGAGTTCCTTAATGCCTCTGTCCTCAGGTTTCAGCTTAGAGACTGTAAACTGAGCAGGCGATTCATACTTTACCTGCAAGAAGGCTGAAGCTATGCCCAATCAGAAAGAGGGGAGTAGGTGCGATTGACGGCGTCATCCACGTTAGACTTGGTTCTTTTCGTTTTGCACTAATTTCGTCGTGGTGCTTTAAGGGGATACAAATGAACACAGTTAAAAAAAAAAAAAAAGAATGGGTTTTTTTTCCCTGTGCATGCACCACGCTGTTTTCACCTTCACAATTGTCGCTTCGCTAGAAATCAAAAAAACACGACGACAGAAACTTGAAAGGGCCGGTAATTTCGGTTATAAGCAGGCGATGCCGCGGCGTGCTTAAGAGAAGGGTACCTTCGCCTTGTTTCATGTGTCAAAACATTTATTTGGGTGCGGAGCGGGAGGATTTACCTGTTCGGCGCCCCCGGCTCTTATCTTACGGCAGATGAAATTGCTACATTTTCAAATGGTGTCGAGCATTATTGAGGTCCTGTACCGCGGGACTCTGGGACAGCGACGATAAGGGCTTTGCGTCTTTGTAGCAGTCACAACACTGAGATCAAAGCCGGGAAAGAGCACGGCCCGCATCGCTATTGTTTGCACCTTGGACATTTCGGGGATTCTGCACTTCACTCGCCACCGCGTGCGCCCTCACACGGACTCTTAAGGGTTTAACCGAGAAGTAACCCGTATTCATTAGACAGACGTGATTGCATTATGGAAATTACATACTGCTTCTACTGCTTCTATTTATGTCTGCTTCAGTATCCATTTTCTGCTTATTTTACAGCTTTTTCCCTTTCTTATATATGGGGTATTAAGAACCCCATTGTGTTTTATTTGTAAAAAAAAAAAAAAAAGTCTAAAGAACATGATATTGAACTTAATTGCATGCAAGGCCCGGTTTTCAGGGTGAGGGGGGGTGGGGGGTGGGGGAACGAGGTGCAAATGAAGACAACACAATAAGTCGCGTTTCTTATTGGGCCACAACTCATCGCCCCGGGTACCTTTCAGATCGGGCGCTAATGAAAAGCCGTGTTCCCCTCGTCCCCCCCTTATCAGACATTCATTAGGAGGCTCACTGAAGCCCCCGCGCTCTCACATTCTGTTAATTACATCATCACGTCCCGACCGTCAGCCGCCCGCCGCCCGCCGCCGCCGCCGCCACGTGACCAAAACCCCGGCTTCTAATTGCTGTTTTAGTCCCCCTTTTTCCCGATGACACGTCTGGTGATAGATCATTATTTTTCCAGCAATTTGTTCGCATTTATATGCGATATAATTGGATCTGATTAATTATTATGATTAATGAGAGAGGAGTTTGCATGCAGAGCCATTAATACTGCCGGTATCAAATAGGGAGACATGGACAAATGAAAGGCCGGGGACTGATGCTGCCTGAACCAGCTCAATGCTGCGGCTCTATTAATAACCATTAGCATTTTACACAGAGTCTCTGGCAAAGCTTCATAATGTATGTATAACACAGTCAGTAGCATACCAATCATCCACTCATCTTTAGTGCAAACATGACATGGTACAGCTAATATGGCTTAATATGGCAAGTACAACTGTGGAAATAAAAGTTTATATTATTATTATTATTATTATCATCATTAGAAAAGGGAAGTCTTTCTAAACTAGTATTTTAAATACACACACGTATATATATATATATATACACATGCATACTGCATATTGTTGAATATTTAGCAGGTTTCCCGTGTCTTGGGCTAATTTAATCATATTTTGTGAAGGTACACTTTATGCGGCTGTAGAAAATGAAAGAAGGATTGTCTGCGTGTGTAAGTGGGGCATCTATATACAGTGGCGATCCAGCTGAAATGGGCAGCAATAACCTGCCAGGCCATCAATGAATCAAACTTAATCTCATCAAGAAATAACCAGCTTGTTTAATATCATGCTACTCTGGTTTTATTTTTTCATTATTTCTTAATGAAGAATTAAACTTCACCCACGCCACGTCATCCGTCCAGTATTTACGCCCCTAGTAATCTTGTCTTCGGCCCCCCCCCCCCCCCCAAAAAAAATACTGGCCAGTTACGGGAGTTTGACAGCAGTCAATTCATCGCGCATGGGAATGGCTCATTAACGGGCCGGGGGAAGCGGCTGGAGTTTGTGTACGTCTCGGATTGGCCAGCATGCAAAATGGATTTATGGTGTCACTCAGTGCCGGGGAAGGACTAATGAGGGAGGGAGAGCGAGCGGCATCGGCGTGGGGTAATTCCACACTCGATCCATCCAGCTGAGGGGCTGAGAGAGAGAGAGAGAGAGGGAGGGAGGGAGAGAGAGAAAGAGAAGGGGAGAGAGAGAGAGAGGGAGTGAGGGAGAGAGAGAGGGAGAGAGTGGGAGGGAGGGAGAGAGAGGGAGGGAGAAGAGAGAGGGGGAGCAAGAGAGAGAGAGAGAGAGAGAAAGAGACTGAGTGAGGGGGGTGAGAGAGAGAGAGAAAGGGAGGGAGAGGGAGGGAGGCATCCCTCATTATGTGTGTGTCTCGGGAGCTTTCTTTAATATTTTAATAAATAACAACATCAGCCCAACAAGAAATTAATGAATAGTATCATTAATAATGAGCCTCGGCCTTGTAGTGATAGGACAGATATTAAATTGAACCACTGTGGGGGGATCTCCTGAGACTTGGGATTTTTCCAGAAGCAAACAAGGCCAGTGAATGAGGCAGCCGTCCCTCCATGCCAGCAGCTTTCTCCACAGGTTGAAAGTAATAAAAGAGGATTTTCCCTGCGCTAGAGTTAAGCCCGAGAAAATCTGCCGCTGCAGATCGGTGTGAAAGCGCTGCCAAATGTGATCCTTAATTAAACTTTACTCGAGATAATGCTGTTTGCGCTGGAAGTTAAAGCTAAAAAGCAAAAAAAAAAAAAAAGTAAATAAATAATAAGAAATAAAAAAAATAAATACATAAAAAATAAATAATAGTCTGTTGCCCCAGTCTCGAAGTTGTGTACTTAATAGGCTCGTATAATACCGCTCTTGACCCTGCTCGCACATTGTCTCAGTTCGGGAGGCGTTTAGTTATTTATCGCATTTGAATCAACACACTTGGGTTCTTTTATACTGTTTTGAGGAATTCTGTGTGGTGCGAATCCAGAGGATTAGCCTTTAAACCAAACATTTCCTTAATTTACAACAAGCTCCCTGCGTTTGTCAGCACCGGTTGAGACCGGTTTTGAAGTTGTTCAGATGATGTATCTCATTTAAATTCTGCATTTGAGCCAAAAGCTAAGCTGGCAGATGATGCAAAACGAACATGTTGTGAAAATGCAACAAAACTGGAAACAAACAAACAAGCAAACAAACAAAACAAACAAACATATCAAAATATTAACATAGGTTTTGTTATGGGGATAATGTAGGTTCTGTCTCAGGATTTTGATATTAGTTAATGCTGGTTTTGTCACTGTTGCACAATACATTTTTTATAATCTTGCCCCCAGAAATCACTTCTCTTAAGGGTATGGAAAGAGAAATGACATTTTGTGAGATTAGTTTCCACTTAAAGTCTGGCAGTTTTTTAGTTCCTGCTAGTTTTAGCCAGCTTTTAGTTATTTATTGATTCTGCACCAAATCATTTTCCTGTCTGAATCATCATCCATTTAAAGTACAATCTGTAAGAGTTTAAAAAAAATAAATAAAAAAAAACAGACAAACAGTCTACAGTTTAGATATTCTATAATTTACAGTACTGACTACCTAGTTATCCAATCAAGTTAGCGACTAAAGTTGCTCTCTGTCACTAAGCTGGATGCAGTAATTGCATTTTAAATATGAACATCAATTGCAGGTGTCTTTTAGCCGTGCTTCCAGCAGGGGATGGAACAGTATGGTGCAGGGGTCATATCTGCTGTTACTTTGCCCACTAGACGCAACACTGACACCACTGACCGTCTTCCCTCCTGTCTATTTTCTTTTCATTACAGACTTTCTTTTTCCACCATTACAAGATTTGGCCACGAGGAATAAGTTATCACCAGGTCCAGGATAACTGGTGAACGCATGTGGGTGGGCAACTTTTTGCAAGGGAGCTGGAGTCTGTTACTATGTCGATTCTGTTTTGAAACACAATGATTCAAAAGTCATAGATTTATATTTGGTTTATCTATGGGAAGTGTGCATTTTGTAGAACTATTGAAAGAGTGAAGGGCTTGTGTTGTCTATTTATTTTTTTGCTTGCTGGTCTTCTGTGAATTGAAAACAACTGACAGATTCTCCGGAACTGGGCGACCATTTCCTGAAGGTTGTAACACTGCTATTTAACTGATCAGCTGTACAGGCTATCTTGCCTGCGCATTGTGACCGCAGGATTATTGATGCCATTGAATTATTGATCTCTGAGGGATGGCAATCAATTACCTGATCAGCTAGTTGATGTTTGTTCATCATTCCGCATTGTTTACGTGCTCTATTTAAAACTATATGCGTACCATTTAATGACAGACGCGGTTAATAATTGTATCTGTCAGTCAAAGTTAATGACACACGTTGACAGAATCTAGACTCGGTGACCCTAGCAGTTACATGTACAGTAATTGTGACCCTGTCAGTTTACACGTACAGTAATTGTACGATAGAGGTAAAGACGCATGTCGACTGAATCCTGGCCAGTATTTCAAGGTAACGGAAGCTGCACAAATGGAGGAGGAAGTTTTTACGGTTAGCCTGCTGCCGCTTTGTGACAGAATTACGGGTGTGAAACGGGAATGATCTTATTGATTTGCCCGTGACTTTAAGCGCAGGCCTTAAACCTCTCTCCCCGGGGTCCATTACAGTGAGTCCGAACACGTGCCTCGGAGAGTTCAGTCATTTTAGCCTCATTAAGACAGAATTTACTCCGCGCTGTGTTTACTCTGAGTTGAGCTGTCACAGGATCCCTTGTTGGGGAAATTATTGCACAGAGCCCTTAATGTCTTGCCAAAGAAAGCCTTCCTTTGTGATCATGCTGAATCACGGTATGGTATTATACTAGCAGCACTGATTTATATAATTTGGCTGTTTATTTATTATTTCCAGAAGACAATATTGAACAAACGTATAAACAGTCTGCGTAGCATTAAAATACGGTTCATCTCTTCCTAAGGGAACTATTTTGAGAAGGATCATTTTTGGATATCTTGACTTTCAAAGCTGGAAGTAGCAGACTTGTGTCTTTATTTATTTATTTATTTATTTATTCATTCATTTTTTAAATTTAGTTTTCGCCGGTATTGCCATAAAATGAAGATCCTGTTGAGGCATGCCATTACTTTTAGTTCAAGTAACTAACCATGAGGCGCAATCTAAAATTAACCACGCCATATATCTAAGCGAAGCCTTGCGAAAGAGCAGGCTATTGGTGCTGTATAGGTTGCTGTTTACAAGCTCTGTGCAGAACCCAGCCTTTGGAATGACAGTTCCAACCAATTAAACAAAATGATTGATCTTCCCGCGGAGTGGTGCTACACAAGATTTAAATGCAGATTTTTTTTCTTTTTTTTCTTTTTTGGTGCGTTATCCTGCGTTTCTAACCCGAGCCCACACTCGCGTATTCCCATGCTATAATTTATTCAGCAATATTTGAACTATTGCCTGGTGATATTAATTTGAGGAACAGTATCAACAAAGGCACATGCTCATGTAGACTTCATTGTAGCTGTTGGACTTTGCAAATATTATTTACTAACAGCGTTACTCTGGAATTTCCCGTGCACCTAATAAATTTTACTCTTTAGCCATTAAACCCAGGATATACCTCCTTTTTAGCATATTACATAAATGGCTTTTTGAATATAGCATGTCTGATCGTAAGGTAAAGTGCATTAATTTACAGTTAGCAGATTTGGGTCAAGTGCATTTACATAATAGTATATATTATGAAAACAGGTAAACAGAAGAGAAAAAAAAAGAATTAAACACTGGTTACACTCGATCATGTATAAATTACCTTCATTGCATGAAATGTGGTCTAATTTATCTTCCTGTGGTGTTGTATATAAGCATTATTATTCTACAAGCTATTTCAGAACGTCCATCTGTAATGCCAGTGTAGAATGGGAAAAATAATAATTGAGTCATGTTGTTTAAATATTCAGCTGATTGTGCTGCAATTAAAAATCATTTGCAGGAAAAAATTAATAGAAGCGTTGGTGGGCTGATCAATTTTTGATTTTGAATTATTAGCAATTTGAATTTGTTAAGCATGTTTTTTTTTTAAGAGAAGTGACAGTCAGAATTCCCTTCCCTGACTTGACTAGATCCGAGTCTTGTGCTGGAAACGGTCATACTGATGCCGCTTGTCCCCTCATTGCAATATGTGTTCACTCCGGTCTGTATGCAGAAACAAAGGCAATGTCTTTATAATAAAAAATGGATTACCGTGCATCGCAAGAAAGTGTCACCAGCTGTCACAGAGAGATGAAATCGTCCTTCCAAAAGCGTCTGATTATTAAAAGCAAAATAATAAATTAATTGCCTTGTTATCTTCGTTTTATCGGGTGAAAAATATCACTGTGCAATTTTCAAATATCTGGTGAATAAACAACTTCTGAGGGAAACAGGCAGAAGGAGAAAATATTATTTAAAAAGAGGAAAAGGTGTGATAAGAGGTCTGTATACAGATATCAGTACTGTGACTCCAGTCAGTCTCATCTCATTTGAAAATACTGGACTACTTTTCAAGGTACACTTTTTTGGTGGTCATCAGATTTGATATGAGTAGTAAAATTTATATGATTCTTTTCCCCATTATTGTAACTTTTTTTGTGTCTATGTACCATCCAAATCAAACACTATAGACGACGTTGGTATATGATTAGATGGGCATCATCTTTGCTAGTTTCACAATGTCATATTTTTCCATTCGATACATCTCATTGCTTCAGTGCCTTGGTTTGATGACCATCCAGTTGCAAATTGGACGTAACTGGACAAAACACAACTATAACACATTGTCACTGGACATGTACTGTATTTCTCATTGGAACTCATATGCTTCTGTTAATTTATTATGATTTATACAGGGGGGGAAAAAAAGAAAACGGTCACACACTTTGTGTAGACCTAGTCACTACCGCAGTTCAGCGGGAACAAAAGAAAGATCGACATCCTCTTGAAATCATTATGAAATGACACTTGTATGGATTTTTTCCCCTCAAAACAAACAGCCATTTTAGACACTTAAATAGCCTATTGATCATTTTGATGGCAGCTCGCCTGCTTTCCCCTGTGATGCAAAAAATATCAAGATGTCATTTATTTCTATAAAATATGTATACGCCGCGTACACAGATTTCAATAAACTGTCCACCGGATTACAATCCCTATGATCACATTTCCAATGTTTTCTTGTGTTTATTATAGGAAATCAAAACAATTATCATTAGTAATGTGAAAATTCCTCCCAGTAGTCACTAATGACCCCCAGATTCAGATCACATAACATAGAAAGAAATAAGCGTTTGTGTTCTCTTCATACATCACCTCAGTTCTTGAAGTTTTCCATGCCCCCCCCCCCCCACCTCTTTATTTATTTTACTGAGGCAACTGAGTGTAAGGGTAGAACTAAAGCAAAGTGCTACAAGTAGTACAGACCAATGTCAATGTACACGGCTGGAGTAGTATGAACCGGATCAAAGCTACCAATGTACCGTACCACTCTCCACACCTGCCAAATTGCATAATCTGGCTGATATAGCACTATAACTTTGAGAGTTGAGGAAAAGTGTCCAGTTTACGAGTGTAGAAAATAAGGTCAGGGGTCTAACTTACTACGAAGAAGTAAGCATCCAGCTAACGTTACATTTATTTAAAGAATAAAGTGGGAACCGTACACATATATATATAATTATAGTACCACATAACCACTACCGCATGTACTGTCATCCTCGGTATGCATTATCCATCTAACAATGGGGTTACCAATCCATTGCAGCGCACACACATTCATACCTATGGGCAATTTAGCCTAACCTGAATGTGTTAAACTGTGGGAGGAAACCTGGATAACTGGAGGAAACCCGCATGGACACGGTGGGAACTCCACACATGGCTGGGATTTGATCCGGGGAACTTTTTTCTGAGGTTTTTTTTTTTATTGTTCTAGTAAGAGTATTGTGTCACACTTACATGGAACTGTTTACACCTTCTTTGGCAGGAAAATGTCTTAAGGGTTTGCTTTATAAACTCAAGACAAAGTCATGCATCACAAGAAAAAGTGTCACCTGCAATCACAGGGAGGTGATCATGGAGATTAGCTGCTAGAGCAGTGTAATCTTCTGTTACAGTGATGTCATCTTCTGGATGTCTTTGGGTACATTTGTGTGCGTTTAGTGCATTTTGAGTCAATTCCTGAACCTCTTTTCTTGTGCCTCTGTATCTTATGTAGCTGGGATAAAGTTATGCTGAAATTCAACCAGGATGAATTCATCCGTTTCTGAACTGAAGACAACGTTGACTGTTTAACCTAAGTTGGCATTTCCAGTAGTAGTAGTAGTAGCAGCTACAGTGGCTGTCCTTCTTCCATTAACAGGGAACTGTTACTGATGTTATTTATTTGTCGTCAGCTGTTCTGTTCACAGTCTGAATTTCACCGAACAGTATTTAGAAAAAAGATCCGGTCCTGTCAGTTCATCCGAGGCCAAAGTGGGGATGTTGAACCTTTCCTCTTGAGCGTACGGTGATCTTATTAATTTCTGAGATTAACCAGCAACATGTGGCGTAATGTATGGGGACACTCCTCGAGTCGAGTCCACCTTTGCTTTGTTGACTTTCGTAATGTGTTGTCTCACCACCGGAGCCTTCGGCCCCCTGAAAAATTAGCGTCAGAATTTGACGGATTATCGCGCTGCTGTTGCCTGTTCCGAAAGGGATACTCAGCAGAATGTGCATTTTTCCCCCCTTTCATTTTGTGCTGTCTGCATGAGTAATTACCTCCCTGATTTCTCAGATGCAATTGCATGGCTTCCGCGTTAGACAAATCCAAAGATTGATAGAGGCCTCTTTCCTAAAGGATTAGTTTTCTGATGTAATTCCACCATGTAGGTCATTCAAAAAGCAAAATGCTAAAAAGTTTAATTCATCCCTGTTTTATCGGAAGAGCATCTTCATCATCTAATCTGCCCCAAAGAGAACCGCGTCTTCGATTCGATTTTTTTCTTCTCGCAGTCTGCGTTTTGGCGAACGCGCGGATTTGTGATGCACGCTGCGTAAAGGTAACCACGATAAGGAAACAAATCAAATGGCAAGGCCACATCTAGATAGGGAGGAAAGTCTGTTAATCATAATGGCCAAACAATGAACATCACTGGGGCAATGGAGGAAAGGAAGAGCGAGAAGGAGCCTTATTATTCTCATTGAACATTTCTCCGGGACAGTTCATTTGTGAAAGATCATGTTCCGGAAATACTGCCCTGAGGTCTAAAAAGTGATGCTTAATTGTTTTTTTTTTTTCTTTTCGTCTTTAAGTTGAAAATCTTACACTGTTCTTCCTGAGTCTTAGAGGAAGGTCCTTGACATTCAAGATGCATCTTTTGTCACATTGTGACGTAAATGTGGATATGTAAATGTAACTTCCCTTTCCAGGCAGAACATCTTTGGTCAAGAGCAGTTCTTTCCTGTATCTTCACTAAATCTCTGGACAAAATCGTCGAGCACTGTCCAAACAGTATTTGACAGATTATGATTACAACGCAGGCATAACCGTCAAATCCTGCGAACACGGAGGTCCGCTAATTAGCATCCCCCCACACAAAGCAGAGTAAATTATGTTGAGGTTTGCACATTTGACGTATTAATTAATTTAAATGATCAGAGGTGCTTTTGCAACATGCTGCATTTGTTTAGAAAACAACATAGTTTCGGCATTTTCTATCACAATACAAAGATGGTTTGTTATTTCTTCTCTCTTAGAAGGCAACAAATATTTGGCTGTGATAACTTTAGGTTGTATATAGCGTCTTTTTAGAAATATCAGTGCTATTTTACTTTCAGTTACATGGTTAGTACATGTGCCTGAAACTAAAACAGGATATAAAGATTCCGTTTGTCTTCAGGCCATTAATAGTAAGCCATTACAGTTGTTCCCATGCTAATGCAATGATCAGTATTTGATTTTGTCTAATGTCCCTGAATGGGGGGGGGGGCAGCAGCTTTGGCTCCACAGGGGCGCACCTTCGGCTCCACAGCGGCGCACCTTCACCTCAGACGGACGACGGGCCTTCTCCTCCCTCGCCCGGCCGCTCTCCCTAACCGTCCCGTTTTTATTGAGCAAATCTGAGCTGTCACTTCCCGGGCCGGAGGAATGGCTCAGACTCCACATGTAATAATACAGGAAAAGTAGGATAAAATAATCTTGTCAGGGCCGCAAAAAGTGATTGCTTGAAGTGGTAGCGCTCGATCGATACACTAATTCCACAATTTATCCCCTCTGCAACCGGAGAGGAAAGGCGCCGCGACGCGGTGTTTCTTGGCTCAATGACCATCTTTGACCTTCCGCACGTGCGAGAGTGGGATTAGCGTGTTTCTCTGCTTAAAGAAATCGCCTATAAAAATTGGGATGCAAGATTTGACATTTAAGCCCGGGCCCAAAACCTAAACTGATTAATTCCGCCGAGCGCCGGCTCTCCAGCTCTCGCTATCTTTAAAGCTACAAATCCTGGGCATACTGCTGAGTGAGTGAAACAATATTGCCGTTTGGGGAAATGGCGAACGATTCCGGCGCGTAATTCTGTTCCTTCCATAGTCTCAGTGCTCATTATTAGCGCGTTGCAGCTCCTCGAAACATCAATAATCACTTAATACTGCCCAAAATTAATCATCATTCAGCGTGCTTAATGTTGAGAAATGACGCCTGCATGACACAATAACAAAGTCTAATAAAGGACGTGTTTTTATACGGTTCTGTATTTGCGTTTTTAGAAAAGTTTCCTATTCTGTAGAACTAAAATTGAATGGATAAGTGACAAAATATTTTTGTCCACTTAACATTCATGTTGGGGTTACTTAAGGTATGACCATATGTTTAGTTTCAGTGAAAGTACAGGGGTTTAAGAATATACTTTCACAATCTATCAATCAAGCCTTCATTTTACCAACAGCATCTACATTTCCATTAGAATTTTACAGAGAATTTGCCTTCGAGCGCCACACACAATTACATTTACCTGGAAGTGAAACGGCCACCAGGTCAGGTCTTTCCAAATTGCTTTTTTTTCAGGAAAAGTGCCATGTGATCTGAGCAAGCCCCGTATATTATGGTCAGCAACCGCTTAATTCATCTTTTTAACATGACAACGATGGTGGATTTTCGTAAAGTAGGCCGAGTTTTGTGTAAATTTCCACGATTTTCATTTGTCTTTATGCACATCTTTATTTTCCCCAAACATTTGACTAAATAAAAATGCTAAGTTATAGCATTTTTATAGCCAACTAGTGTTCATTTGTATTTTCACATATATTGCTTCCATTAGGTAAGTCGGACTCTCTGGGAAAGTTTAAATTACATTAATTGCGAAATGTAGCTAATAACCCTCATTATTTAGAGTGCCTCTGTACAAGGAATGGATTTATTCTAATAAACCAAAAAAAGTATCTCGGAGTTTGATCAACAGGCTATTTGGCATGCACCCCTTCAGAATTCCTGTTCATATTGAACTCAGATTCCAGCCTATGGATGGGAACGCTGTTTCAGGACTGTGTGCGCATTGTCATAGGGTCGTGCACCTATTATTCACCTGAAACCTAGATAACATTTTAAGCAGTCTGTACCCTGAAAAATCAGCAATGGCTGTACAAATCTGGAAATCTACACAGACCTGTAAGCCAGGAGGGAAATGGTTTCTCAGCTATCGCTAATCATTGGTACGCCGATCTTGTGAAAAACTTGTGAATTTTGTCGTCAAAACAAATGTAAACCGATATTTTGACTTTTGAGAGTTTAAGAAGTTTTTTTTCCCCCCCTCGTGAAGTATGTCACGATTTTTATTTATTTATTTATTTTAGTGTTGTTTTTATTTATTTTATTTTATAACAGGGATGCCGTGTCAGTGGCGGGCAGCCCTGTGACGCTGTGTGACAGTGACAGTGGCGGCCCTCTCCTCTGACTTTAATATGACTGCCGGCGCGGCGGAGCGCGCGAACCTGCCCCTCGGTGGGGGTCAGAGCCGGGGGTGCACCCGGTTATTGGAGTCCGCTTTGTACTCCGCTCCGGCGCCTCGGAGTTGGGCGCGCTCGGAGAATGAGTGATGGCGGGTAAATAAATAAATAAACAGACATGATTGCCTTGTTGGGTTTTCCTCACGAGTGTTACACGAGCGTCTGAGATTTCCTCCCCTGTCGAGACATCAAAGTCAGGCGCGTGAAGAGGGAGTGTGTGTGTGTGTGTTTGTTGCAGGAAGGCGGGGTGGAAGGGGGGGTGCGGGGGGGTTAGCTAACAATACACTTTTAGCACTGAATATTGTCAAGGATTAAACCTACGGAGAGCCATATTTTGATTAAAGAATGAATATTGAGCTTGTGAATGTGCCTCATATGTGTTCTTTGGGACTCTATGATATACTGTGCTCATAAATGAATGCTAAGTTTCCATCATATTGGTGTCAAATCCTTAACATGGTAATTATAAACTCACATGCTATTATTTTATAGTATGAGGGCCCTGAATATCCCTAATCCTGCAAAACCTGCCATCAGCATGAGTTGATCCGACTCCAGGGTGTAAGGACAGTCCAACCTGAGACATCCCTTATTTTTTTTTAACTGTGACACCAGGGCTTCTAAGTGGCGCATCCAGGTGAGGCGTTTGTTGTTAGTGCAGTGACATGCGCGCTGTAGTCCAGCCTGAACAGTGGCTCTGCCAGTGCGCACATGTGCTTCAGTTTAAATGTGCTTCAGCGAACATGTGCTTCAGTTTAAGTGTGCTTCAGTGTACTGTACATTTGCTTCAGTTTGAGTGTGCTTCAGCAAACATGTGCTTCAGTGAACATGTGCTTCAGGTTAAGTGTGCTTCAGCGAACATGTGCTTCAGTTTAAGTGTGCTTCAGTGTTCGTGTGCTTTGGAGAACGCAAGTGATAGCTTGCACCCTCCAATACTTACGGAGAACAGTACAGGAAACAACGATGGTGGATTTTCCTAAAGTAGGCCGACTTTTGTGTAAATTTCCACGATTTCCATTTGTCTTTATGCACATCTTTATTTTCCCCAAACGTTTGACTAAATAAAAATGCTAAGTTATAGCATTTTTATAGCCGACTAGTGTTCATTTGTATTTTCACATATATTGCTTCCATTAGGTAAGTCGGACTCTCTGGGAAAGTTTAAATTACATGAATTGCTAACCGAAATGTAGCTAGTAACCCTTATTATTTAGAGTGCCTCTGTACAAGGAATGGATTTATTCTAATAAACCAAAAAATTAGAATAATTTTTCTAATTTGAAAAATTGAATATCCCTAATCCTGCAAAACCTGCCATCAGCATAAGTTGATCCGACTCCAGGGTGTAAGGACAGTCCAACCTGAGACATCCCTCAAGACATTTTTCTGTTTTTTTTAAATTATTTTTTTATTTTTATTTTTTTAACTGTGATACCAGGGCTTCTAAGTGGCGCATCCAGGTGAGGCATTTGTTGTTAGTGCAGTGACATGCGCTCTGTAGTCCAGCCTGAACAGTGGCTCTGCCAGTGCGCACATGTGCTTCAGTTTAAGTGTGCTTCAGCGAACATGTGCTTCAGTTTAAGTGTGCTTCAGTGTACTGTACATTTGCTTCAGTTTGAGTGTGCTTCAGCAAACATGCTTCAGTTTAAGTGTGCTTCAGTGAACATGTGCTTCAGGTTAAGTGTGCTTCAGCAAACGTGCTTCAGTTTAAGTGTGCTTCAGTGTTCGTGTGCTTTGGAGAACGCAAGTGATAGCTTGCACCCTCCAATACTTACGGAGAACAATACAGGAAAGGGTGGACTGACAATTATCATTTTACTTACCAAATAAGTGGAGAACAAACCATTATGGGGCTTTTTTATTTTTAAAGTGGACCGATTAACCCAGTTATTAAATCTTATTGTCACCCTACTTTCTGAGATTAGTGTAAAATATTATGGCTTAATTTTAATTTGATCTAAAGGACTGTGGAATTATCAGTACAATATGACATTATGTTTTTTAAACCTTTTAAATCAGATATTCAGATTTTTTTGCTCTAATTTCAGAATTGGTGTAGACCCAGCTTAACTGCCTTTGACAAAATGCATAGTGAGTTATCTTGACTTGTCCCTGAAGACAATCAAACACCACGTATTCTGGCACAGGCAATGTAAGACCTGACAACTGACATGTGGAGTCCTTATCGTCCTCATAGACTGTCTGGGATTTCTGGCAGAGAAAGGGTTAAAGAGGCTGTGCTCGTCCAATCAATGGCGGAGAGGCAAAATGACAGGTGGGCCGTGCCACGATGTGCAGTGATGTCATCAGAGGAAAAGGGAACTGTGAGCGGAGCCGGTGGCCCAGTGCATCGTGGGGTGGATGTCAAAGCCGCCCCAGACCCAGGGTGTCAGCTCCAATCACTGCCAATTAAGTCACCCAATTATAAAATCATATTGACAAGGGTCGTACTCCCGCTCCGACGGGAAGTGAGGACGAGGAGGAGGAGGGGGGGGGTCCGCTCGCTGCAAGAGAGAAGGACCCCCGCGACGTGACGAAGGTGTGGGGAAACGGGGGGTGTCATTATGATCACTAAATGTCCACGCTGGTCAATTACAGAATGAGATCGGCAGGGAAGGCCTGACCTTTGCTTCGCTGACCTCCTGGCTCGCACTTCCCCGGGTGCAAAATGACAGTGGAGAGACTGAGAATTGTATTATTTCCTTCCTCCTCTCGCAGTGACTGGCCACTTCTTTCAGATTGCTCTTTGTGACATTACAGTACATACGGGAAAAATCACAGCTTGTGATGTGCGGGGAGTGGATGTATTGCAATAAATTATATAAAGTGAGTGTATGATGAGACATAAAATTTCACTGAATGGATACGACACCTGACTACAGAAGCACAGACGTGTGTGATTGATTGTAAAATGGATAGATTCGGTGACTTTGTGTCCCAGCCGTGACTTAATCCCCTACAAACCGCAATTAAATAAAATGTTTGCACATCATTTTAATATAATTATTTTTAATACTGTAGCTAACGTTAACAGGTCCATTAGCCTACACAAACACCAATGTTCCGTAAAATGGAAACATTTAACGCTTCAGTAACTGCACCTTGATTGGCAGTGTCCAAATTAAAGTATTATATATAGGGAAAAGTGATATTTTACAACACTCACATTACTAGCTAGCTAATTTGCCTTCGTTTTTTAAGTGTGCTTTTTTAAGTTGTTCTCTTTCAGTTTCACTAACCAGCTAGCCAACCTATACAGCTATGGTTATGTGGTTTGTACGTAGCCAGTTAAAGTCCAAACAATAAATTATTGTTGCTTAGTAACCAAATTAATTAAGCAGAAGGACACACCGCAACTTTAAACATTGCGTTTGAAGTTGTTGTGTCGCGTTTCTTTGGCGAATTATTATACTATCCGTTTAGATGCTATTTTATAAAAGTGATATAACACTAGAACCCGTGTAATGTAATGTAACCCATCAGTAATATTGGCACGGCTCTGCGATTTTCTTGCTCTCCGCTTGACGTCATGCTTAATAGCGCCCCCTACTCACGTCAATATTCATGATATACCGAGGCCGTGTTGCTTTAATATGAAAATGTGAACTGTGCATGCACACTTTTTTTCTTACATTCTTTTAAAAAAATATTTTTTTTTACCAGTGGCCGGTCCTGTGTGCCCAGTACTGAGGGAACAGGGTGTGCGCTCATGGTCAGCTCTCTGGCATGGTGGAGGCACTTTGGGAGGGAGTGGGCGTGTCTTAGACAGTGGACCATTAGTGATAGTAGATTAAATTATAAGCTAATGATGAAGCATCGTTGATTTTGTTTCCTCGCAACCGCAACAGAACAATAGGTCAATCCATTTAAACGCTTACTGAGGCACCGACTCTAGAAATCTGCTCCCCTCTTTTAGTTGCGGAAACTAAAATGGAAAATACTCCTTCCTTCCACACGTGTCCACCTGTGGACACCTATCCTGCTTCTAAGAAGTACAGGAAGTGGGGTTCTGCTGCAGTTACAGGAAGTGGTGTTCTTCAGCAGAATCGGGTGCCTTCAGAGAGGCAAAGGGCCTGTGAGCCTGTACAATCACACCGGTCTGTGCGCTGAGGAGGGATCCGTGCCCGTGCTCGTGAGCGCTCGTATTTCATGTTTCCTCAGAGAAAGTAGGGCCCTCCCCCTCCAGGCCTTGAGGAATACGTTCGCTTTTGAGGGTAATTAAAATTGATGACATGGAATGCCACAAACACGGCTGCAGCCCACCGCTAACTCCAGACGATCCGACAAGCCGTAGTGTCCCTGGCGGTCTGATTCCCACGAGTATGGCAAAAACCCAAACCTGCAAGCACCGGATATGTCTTTACTGAATTTACTTTTCTTAGCAAAAATCATCTTTACCATTTCACTGATTTACATATATACATCATTTCATATATGAGTAAATATGCAGTAAACGTATAAATACATGAACAAGCACCGTGTTGTTCTCATATTAGTACAAACATACGCTATACAGTTTCAGTTTCAAGCTTCATAGTTGGGTTTGGGTTTTGGAAGAAGGCTGTGTAGAAGGTTACAACTGAAACCACAAATTATTTTGTCCCTTTGAAACTGGAAAACACACAGCTAGTTTCATATTAAGCAGGCAAGAGTACACAAACAAGATAGCACTTGTTGTTTACAATCGCAGTGCCGCAATACTATGATTTATACACCACAGTATTGCATGCATTTATTTGAAATGCATGTCATTCTCTGCTTCTGTTCCATTAATTAAGTTAAAATATATATGAAATAATTTGCACATTGGTTTGCTGTCTAAACCACTCAGAAACAATAGTGAAAAGTAATGGTGAAAATACATATGCATGCTGCAGCACACGTGAAGGGATATGAGCGTTTGCCTTTATTTTTGCAGATCTATTGTCGGCAGAGCCTTGCTTATTGTAAACATTATTTATTTGTTTGGCTGTGCACACAGAGGAGGCTCCCGACAGCTGTCAGACAGAATCGGGGGAAGACAGACAGTCAGACAGTCGGAGCGTTTCTAAACCCCCCTCCAGGGCCTTCTTGAGATAAATATTGATTGCGACCATTTTTTAATTACTTCCTCAAATTGAGCAATTTTGGTATTCCCTCTTGGCTCCCTGCAGATAAGCCTTAGCGGATCCTAAACCATCAAAGACTAAAAGAAGAAAACATTAACAAATGGACCCTACTAAAGTTGAACATGGACCTCCATAAATCACCGGCGATACATAATTCATTCTTTTCTCGGGGAGCGGGGCCGGAAAGGGGCGGCGAGCGCTTCGGCTCATTGCAGACGGCGTGTCCCGAGGTCTTCCTCAGAGCGCCGACGACCTCCTTCCGATCGCTCGAAAGGCTCTTCCGTTTCACGTGGTTTGCAAATATTTCCGCTCAGCTTCCGAAAGTAAAAATGTCTCTCGCACCTATCCAAAGTGTGCCGGGAGAACTTTTTACGAGACGTATTTAAATATTTAATTAAACGTTCCAATTAGGGCGAATGAGGGAAGGGGTTACTCCACTGGATGCGGCGTGTGACATATAAACAGTACCGTATGCGAAGTGTTAAAAGACTGGCAATTGCCATCTAATTAATCTGCTATGCAAATTCACATAATGGGATAATAAATTCACTAAGTGATGAAAATAAAGTCGTTTTATAATAGCTTATGGTTCACTAATTAACTTGTGATTGCTGGGGCTAAACTATCATCTTACGTGCGGAGGACAAAATAATAGCCCGCTTAAAACATTGTGATTATTACGGGTCCAATTAAATGCATAATGTGCCTACTTTTGAATGAGTGAATGAACAAATAAATGAACGATTGCAGAACTCGTGCGGATAAGTTAAGAGATGCGCGGCAAACGGCTGTTGGTTTTGTGACGGGGTTCTCCGTTCTGTGGCTGGAGTCTGCTCCGTTCTCCGTTCTGTGGCTGGAGTCTGCTCCGTTCTCCGTTCTGTGGCTGGAGTCTGCTCCGTTCTCTCCGGCTGCCTCTGTTTGGGCTGGAGTCTGCTCCGTTCTCCGTTCTGTGGCTGGAGTCTGCTCCGTTCTCCGTCTGTTGGCTGGAGTCTGCTCCGTTCTCCGTTCTGTGCCTGGAGTCTGCTCTGTTCTCCGTTCTGTGGCTGGAGTCTGCTCCGTTCTCCGTTCTGTGGCTGGAGTCTGCTCCGTTCTCCGTTCTGTGGCTGGAGTCTGCTCCGTTCTCCGTTCTGTTGGCTGGAGTCTGCTCCGTTCTCCGTTCTGTGGCTGGAGTCTGCTCTGTTCTCCTCTGTTGGCTGGAGTCTGCTCCGTTCTCCGTTCTGTGGCTGGAGTCTGCTCTGTTCTCCTCTGTTGGCTGGAGTCTGCTCCGTTCTCCGTTCTGTGGCTGGAGTCTGCTCCGTTCTCCGTTCTGTGGCTGGAGTCTGCTCCGTTCTCCGTTCTGTTGGCTGGAGTCTGCTCCGTTCTCCGTTCTGTGGCTGGAGTCTGCTCCGTTCTCCGTTCTGTGGCCGGAGTCTGCTCTGTTCTCCTCTGTTGGCTGGAGTCTGCTCTGTTCTCCGTTCTGTTGGCCGGAGTCTGCTCTGTTCTCCTCTGTTGGCTGGAGTCTGCTCCGTTCTCCTCTGTTGGCTGTGTGCGTGACTGCAGTCTCTATGTGGCACTGCCCACTAGTGCTCTGTGGCTGACCTGCAGCGCCCCAGACCAGCTCCAGCAGCCAGCCCTCTGCAGAGGAGCAGCGCCTCTCTTCCCCCCCACCCCCACCCCCCCACCCCCCCACCCCGCGAAGTCGCGGCAGCCGCAGGCTGTCCTCCCGGCCGAGCGCTTAACCGTGCGATTGAACTAATAATCGTCCTCGCTGATCCAGTTCAGCTGCTCTCTCTCCTAGTTTCGAGATGGCTCCCCTTTTTAAAAGAGGGCTTGAAATCCCAGAGGATCTCGGCCCTCCGGGACCACAGTTGAGCCTCTATTGGCAGTCTGGTCAGAATCCATACCCTCCCAATCTATACTTTATGGATCGGTCATATTTTCCAATGGTTCTGGTGAGGTCCAGGGACCAGGATCTATTGAATTATCGCTGTTATTGTTTGCATTGATGAGATATCCAGCCTGGTTTTTTGTATGGTATGCAAATGAGATTATTAGTTGTGCACAATTCCTCACATTTTTATATGAATGATTCCTAATTGTTTCTATATGTAGTTTGTTTAAAAAGAACAGGCAGAAGAGCTGCCCTGTCAGCATGATCAAGTCAAGTCTGCTCTGAGTGTGTTCGTGCTGCGTGTGTAAAACCTGCTCACCAGCCCATCCTCGCAGTCCAGGCTACGGGATGCATGCGTCAGGCCCGATCTTCACTTATCACTTCTCAGCTGATTTACAGTCAGTCCTCAGTGTTCTGCATTTGGGCTATCCCCCCTTCTGGAGCAAATGAAGCATAAGCTTAGATCTTCTGTGTGCTTAAAAATAGAATTCTGCAAAAAGTAAATGCAGTGAAGACTACCGTGCGGCCTGACCAGCAAAGCCACAGGCTCTCAGTAGAGTGATGAGGCCCATGGGTCTGTTAGACCCTGACCCTGCCGGAGTCTCAGGGGGTGATGTGTGTTTGGTAAAAGCATTGCCCAAGGAAGCAGTGTTTTAGTCTGCAGGGTGTCCCTCAGTGCATTACTCAACAGCAGCTGCTCTGGTTGACTGGGGACACTACAGACTCACCTGTACCTGCACAACCCAAGGACACTACAGACTCACCTGTACCTGCACAAACCAAGGACACTACAGACTCACCTGTACCTGCACAATCCAAGGACACTACAGACTCACCTGTACCTGCACAAACCAAGGACACTAGAGACTCACCTGTACCTGCACAAACCAAGGACACTACAGACTCACCTGTACCTGCACAAACCAAGGACACTACAGACTCACCTGTACCTGCACAAACCAAGGACACTACAGACTCACCTGTACCTGCACAATCCAAGGACACTACAGACTCACCTGTACCTGCACAATCCAAGGACACTGCAGACTCACCTGTACCTGCACAAACCAAGGACACTGAAATAGACAGTGAGAGGTATTAAAAAGGGCAAATGCAGTTTCTCTCAGAGTTCAGATACTTGCAGTACAATTCCAGATTCTTTCTTGAGTTTTTGTTGGCCTTTCTTAAAACTCCTGGTGTATCAAGTTAAAATGCTTTTTTCAAATTTAAATGCATCAATTTACCCTGGCACTACAATTTCACTTGAAAATGTCCTTCTAAATGTGTACCATGGTGTCTATCATCAGTACATGCGATTATCGGAACCGTTTTCCTCACATACTGTTTTCCTATTGTTGTCTTAAGTAAATGTCTGTCTAAATGTTTCTGGTATTGTAATTCTGGAATTAAAAGACACATCAGACAAAAGTGTAAAAAAAACACCTGCACCCTTTAAATGTGACTCACACATTTTCTTCCAGTCAGTGCTACACCATTTCACAAGAGGGCTTGGCCTGCTTCAGTGCATCAGAGGGACTTCAGGAGCAAAGGAAACCTGTAGATATGACCTGCTTTCGTAGGCCTGCCTAGTTAGTTTATGCCTCGCGGAGTGGAAACTGAGTGCATTTCTGTTTTATCATTGTGCAAACAAGTGGAAGGGGCACAGCACTTTACAGTGCATTATGGGATACAGAGACAGAAACACATTTAAATGGAATACATTCAGTTTTAACTGGAATATGTTGAATATCTGCATGTGTCTATGCATGCTTTGAAAGAAAAATGTAATATACATTATACGGCCAATCATCACTCACGTTAGAGAAAAAAAAGTTACCAGCTTTCACACAGTGAAGACTATGGCAGAACAAGTTGGATATTGTCCTGTTGTGAAGCTTGTTCCTTGGTTGTTAGTAGTGCTGTCCAATAAACTGTCCAATGCATGCAAAGCACAGTATGTTACATTTTAGATTTACAGAGAAAGGTACTCCTTTAATTTGTGATACTGGCTTTGGATAATGTGCCTCGTGCAATTTATTTCAAATTAACAACATAATGCGAGAAATCTGCGTCAGCAACTCTGTCTCATTTACATCTGTGCATTTGTCAGAGCGCAGTCCTTAGCAGTGGCCGTACTTTGCATTTTGATTGATCAGATTAATCTGTTGTAATGCAATCTTCGGTCGGATATTTACAGTGTCACGCTTCAATTACGCTAAGGAAGAGATCTCAGTCACGGTGATGCATGGGTGTTCTCGCTCGCTCGCTGTCGCCGTTTGCGGGTGTTCTCCTTAGCATTGTGAATCCTCACTGTTCGAGCAAGGAGGATACGCCATATTACATTATGATATTGTCATTGTGGGGGGTGGGGGGGTGGGGGGAGTACCTGAAACCACACAACAAGTGTCGACTCTTTGAGCTGCGTGAGACGTCCCGTAGCAGACGGCTGTCCTTAAACAAACCGCCATGAATAAATAATATCTCTGAGAGGGGGGGGACGGCGGCCATCCGTAAATTACCTCCGGCCCTCTCCACACCTCGCTCTCAAAACCCTGTGATTATGTCCTTTCTCTTTTTTATATGTTTTAAATTGGCGTCCAATGCACCGGGAAGGGGTGGGGGGGGGATAGGGGCGTTATCTGAGCGGTAATAGATGATTGGAGGAGGGATAGGAAGGCCCGGGCCCCGCCTTTCATCCCGGGGCCCTGCTTTTTGACCCGGGGGAGAGGCTGGCGGTGGGTCCCGGCGGACGCTAATCATTTCCCATGTGTGGACTCTGATAAGTGCGCCGCGCCTTCTTCAGCGCGGCGCGGCCGAGGAGGCTCCAGCCGGCGGGGCGGTTATCGCGGCCGAGCCCCCCCCTCTTCAAGAGCGCCTCTCCTGCCGGCTCAAAGGCTCTATCAGCGCCACAGCCTCCCGCTTTCATCTGGGGGCCCCCGCGTAAGCCGCCCAGAGTGGAGCGCGAGCCGGCGTCTCTCTGGCACATTACCACACTATAAATTTGATTCAGTCACCGTACATTTAACAAGATTGTTTCCCCCTCTCCCCCGCCCCTTATTTTTTATTTTATTTATTTATTTATTTATTTATTTATTTATTTACTTATTTATTTATTTATTTGTTTCTTTTTTGTGGTCACATTCAGAGCATTAAATTGCCATTGTACAGTTTGACGGACGCGTTTTGTAGGCGGTGCTTCAGCCTTCTCCGATAAGGTGGAAAGACCACGGTTGCTTAAAAAAAATATAAACAAATAATGTAAACGGACTATATATTAAAAAAAAAATGTTCCCTGAAATGTTGGTCTTCAAAGAAGGCGAATAATGATTTAATTTTCTAAAAAATGGTATTGACATACTGTGACAGTTTTTACCTCACCCCCCACCCCCAAAAACACCCCACCAAAAAAAAAAAAAAAAAACATTAGCACCTGTAAATTTTTTCAAAGCCCATCCATTGTTATAGTAATTATATAGTTGCCACGTGAGTTATAGTGAAAGACAGTGTAGCTTTTCTGTGGTTTATTCTGAAGACTGTGAACCAAAATGGAGCATTTCCAGTAGCCTAACGATGTTTCCTCGCTCAGTTTGGCTACTTCACATAATTGACTAGCATATCTTTTGCTGACCTTTGGGTGGCCGGAGACTGCAGCAGACACTGATTACATCAGACATTGATTTTGACACATTCCGGGATATTAATTACCTCATAGAGGTGGCGTACAATCAAACACTGACAGCGCTTTGTGGAATAATTATAAACTGGATAAAAGCCAAAGCAGGAAGCTTTGTTAAAATATCAAACCTGTAATTACAACATTAGACCTACCATCGAGTCTCATTTAAAAGGTGCTAATTTACAGAAAGCTGAATTCAGCAAGAATTCTGTCAAAAGCACGGAACTAAGTCTTTTCAGAAATAAGTGGTTGCGTTTCACGTGCTGTGTGTATACAAGCTTTTTAGAATAATTGTAAAACACGCATTGTGTTCCTTCCGACTGTGTTCTTATGTATTCAGTGTACTGTGAAAACTGCTGACAAGCCATCTCAGTTTCTTACATGATACTCTCTTTGCATGCTTTTTCATTCTCAGTACAGCCTTTCAAATAAGCAGCACATGAATTGGCTGAATCTTATTGGATTACCAAGTGAATTAATTTGTTAATATGATATTGTCCTTTGAATATTGTTTCTTGACATTAGCCAGTTTTCTGTTTCTCCACGTTGATGTTTGGAAGCTGTTGCAGCCAGCGAGGTCTGTCTGGTTAAAGAAAAGAAAATGTCAGGCCGTAAAATGCAAGGTATCCTGTACACAGTTCGTCCGTTTAAGTGAAAAAAAAAAAAAAAAAAAAAGGCGCGCGCGTTGTTCCCGGTGAATGTGTCAGTGGCTTTGATCCCACCGGTGGCGGCTGTATTCTTTTACGATCGGCGCATTAAACGCCGAGCCCGCCACTCAGTGCGACCGTTGACAGGCCTCAGTCAAGGGGGGGGGCGGCGGGGGGGGGTTTGAGAGTCGCACGAGCCTCAGCTAACAGCTGTTAAGTACAGAACCGGCGGGCTGCGAACCTCAGGCTCTTCCCCCGTTGTCAGTTTGCCGCCGGTTAAATATTCCAGGAGGAATTTGTTACTACACGGTGAGACATAACGGTTGGAACACCCCCGCCCCCGCCCCCCCACACACACCAATATTGTTCTCAAATTGGCAGCAGGAGAACAAGGGACATGAGAGATGCTTCGGAGCCGTAACCTATCCCTCCGGGTCCCCCGGGAGCCACTTGGCCAGCTTTCATCCTCATAATTATAATAAATTTGACATTTCATAGATAATATTGATTTCTTTATTTTAGCATTTCACCATAGGTGACAGTCTAGCGTCAAGAATGAAATTTCTATTGATCTCCCACGCATTAATCCCTCATGTGTATGTGATCATTTTTATAAGACCTTTTACTGCACATAAATCAATATTTCATATTTCCAGCCACGCCAGAGGAGATGTCATATTTGTAAACTGCCGGTTGACACCTGCAATTCCTTTCCCGCTGCACAGCGGCAACTGTGCAAGACCAGTCAATCTGGGGCAGTGGCGGGAGTCCTGCTTCAAGAGGGGGAAAGGTAGGAGCGAAAAGAGGATTTATAAGATGCAGCTGTTGGTTCTCTGAGGCTGTTGAAACCAGTGGATCTCCTTTTTTTTTTTTCCTGGGCCTGCAATTCCAACATTAATGAACAAATTTTTATGCTTTGGATTAATTAGTGAGCAATGTAGCCATGCCTGATGTATGATGATAATTAATTGCCAGATCATTTAGACTGATTGTCTCTGTCCTGCATTTAAAGTATTGACTGCTAAATTAATTAGCATGTTACTTTGTTTATGCGTATGTTTATTGTGTTTTTTTTCTCAAGGAAATTAACTGTATAATTGTATCTCTGGCCTTCATCAAAATGATTATTCAAAACAATGCCTCAGTTCTTTTTTAAATTATAAATTGTAACGTGTCCTTTTTTATTTTAGTTTTGTGTTTATTTCACATTGAGACATTTGAAAATTATTCGAATGAATTTTGTCTCCTTCTACAGCACAAAAAAATTGCTGTTCAAGAAATAAAAATCCTATTTTAGTCTTATAGACTGAATTCACAGAACCGGTTGTCTTGTGTTTAGACTTCAGGCTAAAAGCTTATTATTCTTCCTTTTTTGATTCTCTACTTGCTCTATTCAACATGACTTTTAAAAAGACTCTTTCGCAGTGAGTGAATTGAATGGGTATGCTAGTGTAATTCAGATGCGACATGACAATATCTGTGGAAAATGCACAACTGTTTAGTGGAAAATATTATCACCTGCACTGTGGAGACATGTGACCTTTTCTGTTCCTCCTGTTCCTCCTGTAACATGTCCCTTCCATACAATCCCTGTAAGAGAGCGTCAGGGGAAAGGCCAGTCCATTAAGGGAATATGCTAATTTAACCATCCTCGCCTAATTGATGCCATTTTACCAAGTAAACAGGACTTCTGTCTGCGATGGATCTGTTTCTGCCAGTTAAAGAGGGAATTTCAGATCTACTTTTCGCTGTAATTTCCTATCGAGGAGCTATTGGCATGCCATTATTGCAAATTACAAGGCTTTTTTTCCCCCCCCCACCTCTCTCATTCAGAGGAACTGCTATTCTTGTTGATTTTTAAAGGCCATGCCTCCTTTTGTCAGTCAGCAGAGGATGTGCGCTCGCGGAGAAAGGTGTCGGCGCATGACTGTTTGAGCACGACGACAGGCATGCTGTATGAAAGTGTGACTGGCTGAAGGGAGGGGGGTAGGGGGGGGGCGGGGGGCGCACTGGCATGTGACCCGTGGCACTGCCGGTTTGAGTGGCACTGGGGAGTCGCCCGAAACGTCGGACAGGGCTTCTCGCGCCCGTGTCTCCAGCCCGCTCGTCTTCGCCTCGCCGCCGCGTCCCAGTCGAGCCGCGAGCCATTCTCCAGTCCCGTCTGGCCACTCGTATTTCGTCACCACTTCTCCTAATTCAAGTGATGTGCCTTCATTCCTACGGGGGGTTGCATAGCACCTAAAAGTGCAATTACAGTGCATACGTTTTTTCTGCAGAAATTACACGTATTTAAATTACGCAGTCAAATTAAGTTTTTATTATTTTCTCTCGTGTTCTGTAACTAATATAACATGAACAATTACCCCTTAAAACACATTCGAACACACACATACAAACACACACATAAAAAGACACATGCGCGCACACACACTCACACATATACATACAAAGACGCACACACACACACACACACACAGATTTCAAGCAATATTACAGGAAAAGTGATACGTACAAACCTGAAATGGCAGCCACACAGACCTCTGGACTGCCTGTCTGAATTCTGCCTGTCCCTGCTTGACTGGCAGTTTTGTACAACAAAACAAAAGTGGCACTTCCCTCAAACCATTCCACCGGTAATGGCAAACAGTTTTGAATGCCCTGACAGATTAATGATGCGAATTGCGGGCAATAAAACTCTATAACATAGTCTATGTTCATTTACGTGTTAAAGATCGTTTTTCTTTTTTTGCATGTGGTGTATCTCCACATATTTTAGCATTTTACATGTAAAATGGTTGTTCCGAAAACATTTTAGATTTTAGTGATGTGTGAGACCATGATTTTGTGTTGTATTTGCTACAGTAAGTATAAATGTTATGTATATTGTTTACTTCAATATCAATACTTCAAGTATATTGTTTACTACTATATTGTTTACTATTGCTTGTACTCCAAAGTGAATATGCTTCTTATTTAACAGTATATGGAAAAATAATTAAAATAATGCAACACCAAAAACAGAAATACTCAAAGAAGCAAAAAACATTGGTTGAATAAATGTAGCATGTTAAAAATGGAAAAACGCAGAGCAAACTGTGAATCTGGAAACAGAAGAATTTAAAGCTTATTTCTGGCATTTAAACATATTTGCTTCAGTACTTTGTAGACAGTTTCTTTTATTATTGTCTTTTATAAGAAATTATAATCAACGGGCAACCGATTGCACAAATAATTACCATGCCTGATCAATGTATAAATTCAAAATTTTGATCCATGCTGAGCCGTTGATTCCTTTTCACTGCTAGTAATCTTTATTTTTGATGTTTAATTATATATTACATCCAAAAAGTAAAATAACAAGGCAAGCATTGACTTAAGTGATTTATTACAATGTTCAACATCATAACTGTGCCATATTTCAGATTGTTATGGATGACTGTGCATTAGTGTGAATATTGAATGTGCTGTAACAAATGCTCAAGTACATATTTTTATTTTTATTTGTTATCAAATCGCTATGATAAGGCTAATCTATGAGAAGACGATGTACCATGAAAATGAAGGCAATATTGTATTCTCAGTTAGTGGCCTATAAAGAATATATTCTGACTTCCCTTAAATGAGCTTTTAACATATTGAATATCTTCAGTTTGTACAACTGCATATTCC